>NW_015168695.1:143928-156399 GCF_001447785.1 Gekko japonicus
TAACAGGTTAGTGAGACAAGATCTGAAAAAAAAGAATCCATGCTGAGTCTGCCTCAATAGGTTTTGTTCATCTATGTACCTACTAATTCTTTCCTTAATAATGGTTTCCACCAATTTACCCGGTATCGACATCAGACTGACTGGCCTGTAATTTCCCGGATCTCTTCTGGAACCCTTTTTAAAGATGGGAGTGACATTAGCTACCTTCCAGTCCTCAGGAATGGAGGCAGATTTTAAGGAAAGATTACATATGTTTGTAAGGAGATCTCAGCCCCACCTACTTCACAGGGTGTTTGTTGCGAGGAGGGGGAGGGAGATTGTAAGTCACTCAGCATTTATACTTGAAAGGTGGGGTATAAATTCAACCTCTTCTTCTCTTCCACATCCTACAGAGCTTCTGAGTGGTAGTGTGGAGATGATAAAACTCGAGGTTCATCGGCTGCCATTTTGGCAACTTTTAGGAAGATAATGAATTGTGACCTGTTTTCATAGTTAACAATTACAACAAAGAAGGTGACAGAACACCTGTGCTGCAAGCAGTATGCTCCGGGTTCATTTCCTAGCACTTCCAAGGATCTCAGTAGGTGGTACGAAAAACCTTTCTGTACCTGAGATGGTGGGGAGCTGCTGCTGTCAAAGAAGACAATACTGAGGGAGTCGGACCAATGGTCTGACTTGTAGCAGGTATTCATTTGCATATTAAGCGACACACCCCTAATGCAGCCAATCCTCCAAGAGCTTACAGTAGCTCCTATAAGAAGAACTCTGTAAGCTCTTGGAGGATTGGCTACATTAGGGGTGTGTGGCCTAATATGCAAAGGAGTTCCTGCTACATAAAAGATTCCTGGCTCTGACTCAAGAGAAAGGAGCTTTGTATGCTAACAAAAACTATATAGGATATTTTTATTCTTCTCGGCATGCTAGAATTTCCAAAGCAGCTTCTTGACAATTTGAAAAGTGTCTTTGCTCTCCATTTCACACAGTTCTTTCTTAAAGCCTAATAAACTATAGCAGTAAGTAATATTTTCTATAACTGGCCAAAGAAGAACATAATGAGTTGCCTAATGAATGCAATAAAATAATATCTCTTCTTGAAAATTTGGACTACTTCTGGACATTGTGTGAATTACTTCATTTATCCGCTTGGTTGATTTATTTATTTTTATTTCTGCAGCCTGGCTTGAAACTTGGCCCTAAATCTTAGAGGCTTAGCGCTGATTCTCTACAGAGCACATAATTAGCCAATATCACTAATAAGGTCTGTAAACCTAAAATTACTCATGGAAACCCTCATTCATTGCAAGCAATCGTTGCCAATGAAAATGCATTTAGGATATGTCTATGAATCCCATATACTTAGTAAATCTTTGTTCTACCATTCCTCCAAGGACCTCAAGGTGGTACGCTCCAGTTTATCTTCACAACAACCCTGTGACATAGTTTAGGCTAAGGCAGAGTGTGATAAGCCCAAGATCCAATGAGCTTCATGGCAGAGTGGAGATTTGAAACTGGGTCTCCCAGATCCTAGCAGACATGTATGTTTTTGCCTCTTTTGGTAGAGGTAAAATTATTTTATTAACATGAATGCATGGAGAAAACGAATCTGCATTATACTGAATTACACTGAATGAGTTTCTAATGGATTCATCAACTCTGTTACTTAGGAAGCTGTTACCTGAAGATGGTGGGAATTGAGTGCCAAACATATGCTGAGGAGAAAACAGATGCTGTACCACTGGCTATGGAGAATTTCTTAAAGGCTCGGAGTCATTAGTATTTATTTATTATTTATTTGCAAAATTTACATTCTGCCTTTCTGCTCAATAAGGGCCAACACGGTGGCTAACAAAAGCTGGATTTTATGCTCTGACCTGGATAGCCCAGGCAAGCCCGATCTCATTAGATCTCAGAAGCTAAGCAGAGTTGACCCTCGCAAGTGTTTGGATGGAAGACTTCCAAAGAATACCAGGGTTGGAAGGCAGAGGCAGGCTATTAAGCCACTTCTCTGAACATCCTCTGTGCCCCAGTAGGTCACCAGAGGTTGCCATGATTCCCAGGCACGAGTACACACATACACACAAAAAGCACACAAATGCAAAATACAAAAAAGCAGAACATTATAAAACAATCATAAAATCAATTTAAACCCAAGAGTAAGACGCATATATAAAGACACAGACCCAGCCATTAAAACTTAGGGTAATAAGGCAAAGAGAATGCCAAAGAATACAGCCTTCACATGCTGGCGGGACACAGTGATAGAAAGAGACAAACAAATATCCCCAGGGAGCAGGCTTCCCAAGTACTTACCATGATTCGGCGGGGGACAAAAATGTCTTCGCAGGATCATTCCTGCGGGGACAACAGATGTGCTGCATCATGCCATCGCCAGGAAGTGATAGATATCAGCCCCATTGCCGGAGAGTCGCCTAGTGTCATTTCCTGGCAACAGCATGGTGCGTTACAAGGAGAAATGTTCCGGCCGGGGAGCATGTGTCCCCCACCGGACTGAGGTAAGTACTTGGCAACCCTACCAGAGAGGGAGTTCCACAATTTTGGTATCATGACCAAGAAGAAAACAAAACTCACGTTAGGAAGAAGGTTTCTTCAGTATGCTTATTGGCATGTGCAGATCTACTCTTTTCCTTTGGGGAGCATTTATGCATTTATGAGCTTCAGGTTTGGTCCTGATCTGTAGTAATGAATGGGAATGCATAACTACAGATCAGGACTGCCTAACCTGAAGCTCATTCTTCCCACCACCTCCTGGATATATAAGAAATAGCTGAAAAATAGTGAAGGAGGTTAGTCCTCAACTTCCTATGTTGAGGACAATGCATGGCAGCTCATGTGGGAAGATGAAAGATCCTCACTCCCACCACCGAGCACTGCTGAAGGGCTAGGGGTATGTGGTGCCTTTATATGAAGGGAAGCAGAGTCTTGGCTGCATAACCATGCATGTGTACAGCAAATAAACCGGGAGCAGAACATGGCACAGGAAACTGATATCATCAGCCACAGCCACAGTGGTTCTACTATCCCTTCAGTTGCCTCATGCCTGCATAGTGCTGCAGTCTTCCCCTTGATGCCCTATGGTAAGAGCACAACATCCACTTCCCTTTCACTACTTCAGTCAGTGGGACTGGGCATCCTTTCTTTGCTCCATCATGTAAGTTGCAGATGGTAGGGAATGTTTGCATAAAGGTCCAGAGGGAGAGGGCTCTTTGGCTCTTCTGAGTGGATGGAATTAAGAGTAAGAAGAGCAGCAGCCATAATCCAAAGTCAGGCAGTCTCTCTCTCTCCCTCTCCACACAAATATCCTTTTATAAGCACAGAGAACAATAGATATAACTGTATATTAGGGGTGTGCATTTGGCTTTGCTGAATTGGAAAAAACACCCGAAAAATACCTTATTGGTATTTTGGGGGGTTTTACTTAAGCCAAATCAGATTCTCTAATCTGATTCGGCTGCCAATAAGGTGCTCGTGAATAAAAGCCAATCTTATACAGGTTTTATTCGGAGCCCCCAATCGGGGATGAAAGGCAATGGTCAATTTCAGATCACTGAAACTCACCAGTTCTGCCTTGCCATGCCCAGGCGCCCCACAGCTGATCCTGGAAGGAAAGGCAGTTTAAACTGCCTCCCCCCCTTGGGTTCCCCAGGTGCCCCGCAGCTGTGGAGAGCCTGTGGAACCTGATTTTGGGAAGAAAGGCAGGCTGGGGAAGGGAGGGGGCATTTAAACATGCCTCTTTCCTGAATCTTCCCTTCCACAGCCGCCCTGCTGCTTCATGTGGTTAATTTCACTCCCCAGCTGATGGGTGAGGGAGTGAAACTGACTAGAGGAAGTGCGCTGGGGAAGGAAAGACTCCAGTGTTCTTCATAATGGCCGAATATATTCGGCATTACCAAAGTTTCCCGAACCCCGATATCTTACTGATATTGGGATTCAGGAATATCGGTATATACCAATATTTTTCGGGCTTGGTTTACCTGAACCCGAGAAATAGTGGATTTTTGTGTGCACACCCCTACTGTACATTATCAGACTCTATTACAACATCCAATAAAAATAAACCAGTTCTTCACCAATCTTTTCCTTCACAAACTACAAATTGTGGGTTTCTTGCTTCTCTTTTGCCCAGATATGACAAGAACGTGAGACCTGGACCTGCCTTCCCCCCCCCCACAGGCGGCATTAGCATCTGAATCTCTCATCCACTATTCTGTAGTGGCTCTATTGTTTAGAATCATCTTTTTAAAAACTGCATGATGTCTTGGCCTGCTGTGAATTTAGAACTCAGTCTTCATTGGTTACATTCTTCAAGTAATGCTTACTTTTTTCCCTTGGCAGGTACGAGCACAGAGGGATCTTGGATCAATGATGCCAACATATCTAATAGAAGCATTCTGATTATTTGTTTCCTTTAAGCTATACATTTTTAACAAGCAAGGCTGATTACTACCCTTGGAAATACAGTTTGGTGCCTGCAGTACACATGCTAAAATTTAACACATTCCCAAGGCAGTAATGAACAAAGCAGCCCTTCCTTTCAGGAAAATCCTGCACTCTCATTCCCCAGGTCCCTGAGCAGTATAGAATTGAGAAGAAAAACAGGAAACACATGTGCAAACCAGATAGAACTGACCAAGATTAACTGTTTAAGAAGCCAGGCCAGGAGCTTTTAAAAGAGCAATCACAGCTATCTATTTTCTGTCTGCAGGGCTGTGAGGGGAAACATTTGACTCAAAATGTTTAACCCTCCCCAGACCTGAACTTACTTACCTCAAAGTTAAGATGACTATGGAGATGAAATTACCATACCAAAAGTATGTGGGATTAAAAATATATATTTATATGTTACTTTCTTTGATGCTTATGCTCATTTGCTCATTTTTGGTAAGGTGTCAGCAAATGTCATCTTTAAACTAATTCTCAGAAATTAGTGGCAGTGAGTCCTTTACAGGTAAGCTTGGATAGGGTTTTAACAGAGAAGGTTAAAGCTGTCCAGGAAATGGAGTTCTCATTCCCAGGGCTGCCAAAAGTCATCGTGGGCCCCTGGGAATGAGTCAATCTGTCCCACCTCCATATGACCCTGATTCAAACCTATTATCATTTAAAAAACAGCAACAAATCACTTGGTTGGCTGTTACCATGCATCTATAATAATAAAAGAATCCATATGTCCATTTGTGGCAGGCTTAACCTCATCAGAAAAATAAAACTAGGAATCTCAAAATTGGCCACCAGCTTCAAGATGATTGTGGGAGTTCCAAGGTCAAAAAGGAAATGAATCGGAATATCCTGGCCCAGATTATTTTCAGACAACGCCCCCCCCCCATCCTATCTGCAATGGAAACTAAGACTGTGATCATATGCACAGTTAGACCTGCCAGAGGCACAAATGCTGGGTGGACTTAAAGGGCGTGATCAGACAACATCTGGGAAGTGCCCCGCAGCTGTTGGCGACCTGTTCTGCTCCACTGCAGAAATGGAGTTAAAAGACACTGGGGAAAATCTGGTAGAAAACGGGTTGTGACAGGCCACAAATGAACTTTCCCATCTGATCACTCCAGCGAGCTCTCATGGCATCGAGATGGTCTGATCAGGCCATCCCAACTCCATGCCATTGTTTTTTCCCCCTTTTAATTTATTTATTTATTATATTTATAACCCGCCCGCCCCACAAGCGGGCTCAGGGCGGCTCACATTGCCTGGCACAATGTGCCAAGATTCATATACAGTTAAAACATTTAAAACTTAACATTTAACACTGTTAAAACATTTAAAACATTTAAACAATCGGCAATTGCCATAATGGTCGTTGATGGTAATATAATGATAATGTGGGTGGCTCCTAGTTGAAGGCCTGGTGGAAGAGCTCTGTCTTGCAGGCCCTGCGGAACTGCACAAGAGCCCGCAGGGCCCTGATCTCCTCCGGGAGCTCATTCCACCAGTAAGGAGCCACCACTGAGAAGGCCCTGGCTCTAGTAGCCGCAAGCCTGGCCTCCTTGGGCCGGGAATAACCAACCGATGTTGTGCCCCAGACCGTAGTGGTCTCTGGGGTATATATGGGGAAAGGTGGTCCCTCAGGTATGTTGGACCCTGGCCATATAGGGCTTTAAAGGTAAGTACCAGCACCTTGAATTGAATCCGGTATGCTATTGGCAGCCAGTGAAGCACCTTCAGCACCAGCCGGGTGTGCTCCCATCTAGGGACACACATCAGTAGCCTGGCCGTGGCATTCTGCACTAGCTGCAGCCTCCGGATTTGCACCAAGGGCATGTAGAGCCCCATGTAGAACCCTTTGTCCCGGATCCCGGACCTTGGAGAAAGGAGACAAGCCACTGCAAAACAAGCCCCTGTATCCCCACGTCGGCGAGGCGGTGGGTTAGTAGCTGATGGTTGACCGTATCAAATACGGCTGACAGATCGAGCAACAGCAACACTGCCGAACCGCCCCGATCCAGGTGCCTCCAGAGGTTGTCAGTAAGGGCGACGAGCGCTGTCTCCATCCCATGTCCCGGGCGAAAGCCGGACTGGAAGTGATCTAATATGGAAGTGTCATCCAGATAGCTCTGTCGCTGTATCGCCACCGCCCTCTCAATTAATTTCCCCAAATTGGGCAAAGTGGAAACCGGCCTATAGTTGGCCAATTCGGTCGGATCCAAGGATGGCTTTTTCAAGAGAGGGTGGACCATTGCTTTCTTGAGTGCCCCCGGGAACTGTCCCTCTGCAAGGAACTTGTTGATAATCTCCCTAAGGGCACCACGCAACCCCTCGTGGCCGGCTTTGATCAGCCAGGAAGGGCACGGATCAAGGTTGCATGTGGTTGGGCATACAGTCTTGAGCAATCTGTCGACTTCCTCCAGGTTGAGCAGGCCAAAAGAATCCAAAGCCAGAATTGAAGACATGCAAGGGGCCTCAAGTTCGCTCATTGTATCAACTGTGGCAGGGAAGTCACCGCGGAGGGCCAAGACTTTATCCACAAAATAGCTTGCAAATGCCTCACAGCCGATGTCCAATTCCCTAAGATTTGGTCTGCCCTGTGGCAGAGCTGTTATAGCCCGAATTGTTCTAAATAATTGAGCTGGGCGTGAGCTAGCGGATGCAATCGTAGCTGCATAGAAATCCTTCTTAGCTGCTTTGACTGCCATCTCATAGGATTTCATAAACGTCCTATAAGATGTTCTTGTTACCTCATCTCGAGCCTGATGCCACCGTCTCTCTAACCATCTAAGCTCTTGCTTCATAAGCTGCAACTCCTGGGTATACCAGGGGGCAAGCCTAGAGCGAGGGCGCAGAGGGCGCTGGGGTGCGATCTCATTGATGGCTGCAGAGAGTCGGCTTCTCAGTATGTGCATCATTGCAAACTCCATAGGGAGCCCTCAGTGCAGAGATGTGATTCATTGATTCCTCGTTTAAGCGCATCGGAAACAAACGGCAACAAAAAAACCTGATTCACCCGCAGTTGTGTCTGATCATGGAGTGGCAGGCTGTGCCTGCAGCTTCCAAGGACTGTGTGATCATGCAACTGCGGGTCAAATTCCTCCAGAGGAAATAGCCTCGCTTCCTCTCCACGTTTTTTCTGGCACGTGTGACCACAACCTAAGTTAGGTTGAACTTCTGTTCCTCATTTTTCACCACTAAGGCAAATTGGAAGGTGGGAAGCATCCTTTCAATACTTTGATAGATTATAGGGAAATATTAACACTCCCCTTCTGTTCATAATATTAATATAGGTTTGCTGCTATGCTACTATTAAATACATTCTAAGTTGCCAAGCAGGGTGGATGAAAAGAAGTTGAAACCAAGACTGAAAAATAAGGAGGGGGGATTATAAATGGGGATAGAGGAATGGCAGATCATGAAAGGAACAGAGCAAACTGAAGCAGGAGAAAAGTGTTGAAAAGAGTTAGAGAAATTAAGGGAAAGACAATAAAAGGTTTTTTTAAGAATTTTTTTTGCTATCACACACTAACAGGGCTGCCTCTTTGCAAGATATGGATGTGTAGACAAAACTATAGAGATGGGTGGAACTAAAGGAAGAGGGAAACCATAGACTGTTAGACATAAGGACCTTTCTAGAAGGCTGCATCCTTGCACTGACTATAGCTTGCCCTGGCTGGTGTTGCCTTGCCCCAGTGCTGGCTTGGCTTAGCAGGATCTGAGAAGTAAGAGATCCCCTCACCTTCCTAGTAAATGTTGCAGAAAAGCCTGGCCAGCAAAATCAGAACAGCTTCTGTTTACTGTACCCTGGCTTTCCTGAGCCCCTAGGGGCTGCAGTGCAAAACTGCATTAGAAAGGTGGGGTTTTGTTTTTTGTTTTTTAAGTGAATGCATTCTGTGACTGCCACAGGAGACTGACTTCATGGGCCCTCCAGATGACTTGGGGGGCCCAGGAAATTTTGTCCTCCTAGACTAATTCTGTGATGCCAGCAACAACTCAAGTTAAATCACTATATCCAGTTGAATTCATGAGCCCATGGATATAAAGAGGGGACTCAAAAGCCCTGACCTGGACAGCCCAGGTAAGCCCGATCTCATCAGATCTCAGAAGCTAAGCAGGGCTAGTATTTGGATGGGAGACCTCCAAGGAATACCACCTCTGAGCGTCCCTTGCCTTCAAGCCCCACTAGGGGATGCCGTAAGTCTGCTTGACTTGATTGCAAAAGAAAAGGGAAAAAAGAAAGAAAGAAAAGAAAGAGGAATGGAATACTGTATAGATCTCCTTCCCCCACACACAAACAGCAGTTCTGCTCTTCCATTCCCTTTCTTCCCTTGTCCCTTCACTTTCCCCTTTGTTATTTGTCAAAAAGTAACGGAAGCAGCTGAGATTATGCCACTGGGAATCAAAGCTGTGACTGATCGTTTTGGGTTTATCCCAACACAGCAGTCTCCTAGGCATGTATTACAAGCAGTGGCCTAGTTGCTTCAGCATGAATAATATTCTCTTAACGGACAGTAGGAGCAGTACACCAACAGGCCCAATTATAATTAGCAGAGTAATTACTGAGCATTTATACCTCCGGAAAATCAGTCCACCTTAGAACAGGGCTTGCCAAGTCTCTTCATAAAGAACTTGGCACGTTGAAGTAGTCATCATTTCCTCTGTGTCAAGTACCCTACCTATGAGGCACACATACAGAGAAACTTTGGGTAATGGTTGGTTTGGCAAAGACGATTTTTTGGACGAATAAAAATTCCCAAGGCCTCTGTTTATTTATATAGTTCTTGGAATAACCCTTCTTTCAAAAGCCTGTGGGCCAGCTGCTGAGACAGCGTTCCAGCTAATATATTCCCAATGCAATCACGACATTTTGCTTTTTCCCATCATGATATCCCCAAAGCTGTTTTTGGTTAAAACTCATGACTGGAATGTAGGAAAATTCATATTATGGCCGTGGCCGTGCTTACAATGTTATAATCTTTCTTCTTCATTTTACATTTAAAAAAAATATAAAACCAGGCTTCTCTCAATGGAAACAAGCCTGCTTTCTGTGGCTCTGACCCTCATTACTGCAGTACAGCTAGAAGGAAAGGAAATATCCCCCTCCCCGCCACGCACCCACACAGTTTCTTGATCAGCCTGGTTTGAGAATCAGTGTCATATTAATTGTTCTGATGGATGTTCTTGTGCTAGGCCCTAGTGATTCTGCTGGACTTTTCATCAGCTTTGGCTGTCATATTCCATAACATGTTAACTGAGCACCTACAGGCCTTGTCTGGGGAATCTAGTACTGTGGTAAACTCTCCCCCCCTCCCAGTGTTCCATCACAAATGGTGCTGGACAACAGTTCTTTAATAACCGTGTACTTGTATCCAGAAATTCTCCATACCTTGGTGATGTTAAACAGTTTTGGGTCTGGTTAGTGGCTGAATGTAAGACCTCTTGGCTACCTGTGTATCCCACCTTGGGTTCCAGATACGGTTGCCCGGTGGAGACGGAGGTCCTTGGCTACCACGCCCTGCCCCCCCAGCCAATCAACTGGCCAGTGGGGGAACTTACCAGTAGAAAGAGGAAGACCCAGACAACACTCTTGTAAGTTGGGGAAAACTCTATGGTAGAAGCTGTTTCTACCCTAGAGGTTTTTGCCCAAATACCATAGCATCACAGAGATGTCACAGTGTGATGGTGTCAATTCCTGTGCAATGATGGCTATGTGGTCTGAGCCTTCCTCTTTCTCCTGGTAAGTCCCCCTCCCATCCCCCGCTGGTTGTCAGGAGGGACCTGGCAACCCTAATTCCAGAATAGATGAAATAAATGTAAAAATAAATACTAGCACCGACATGATCAATGCATAGATTCATTGAAGAATATTGTCAAATAGAATAGAGTATATGACTATCCAGAGAATCTCTGATCATCTTAGTAACACTTTTTTCACTTTCTATTCATCATTGTGGATCCATATCCTTTACATTGACTATATTGTCTAATAGAGTATTGGGTTGGCCAACCCTTTTGGAAAGTATGCCAAAAGCCTAGCCCCAAATGTGAACTTGGGCCTTCTATTGCATATTACTGGACTCATGTAGCTTTTGGTGCCTTGACATAGTTTTTCCTCCACACTGCTATGCTGGGGATCAAACTACAGCACACACTGAAGTGACAGGTACATAGGCCACAGCCAGACCAATCAGTATTAGTTGTCCAGTTATTTCACTTATACACATGCTACAAATTTAACATAGTATAAATACACAGGGTAGTGTCCTATCATTGGTAAAACCTTCAGAGTACCTACATTTAAATTTGTATTTATATCTACATCACCTCATGACACAGACCAAAATGCATTAGTCATTCAAAAGACTGTTAATAATACCATTTCCCCCCTCAAAGTGCTTTAGAGCTGCTTAAGCCTTCAGAGTAAGAATGTCTGTCGATGAAGCTGCAGTTTCATTCAAAGTCTTACCATGTCCTTGTTTCATATTAATAGTCTACATGCTTTATTGGGATTGAAACAGGCATTCAAGACATTAAGTGACTGGCCTGCACGCACAGGGGAGATGTATGCCAGGCTTGAGGGAAGACAGCATAGTTCCTCACTTCCTGCTTTATATATTTTCTTTTATTAGTTTGCAGGGCAAATCATAAGACCACAAACACATAAAAATGTTCTGGCAATGTATTTTAATGAAAAAATGGGGAAAATGAGATCTGAACCAAACAATCATACAATCAGTTGTGATGACTTATGGCAGTTACATGCACCAATGAAAACTCTCAGGGTTTGTGCATATGGTAATAATAAGAGAATATCAAATAACTCTAAACCCAAAATATCTCTCATACAACCATAGTTTAATCCATCACAGAGTATATCAGCATAAGAGATGGACACAAACTGGGAAAACTCGGTTCGGGATGTGTCCCAAACCCGAACCTGGCCGTTCTGCCAAACTGAACTGGTTTGGGAAGTTTGGGATGCAGTGGGGCAGACCCCAGGGTCCTAGAGACTCCAAAATCACAGGCCTTCTTCAGCTGAATCTCCTCTACATGCCCACAAATCTTGGTGAAAATTGCACTGAGGAGGGGTCAAGTTTCGGACCTCCAAACAAGGTGCCCCCAGGAAAGTGTTTTTCAGGGAGATGTCAGTTGCAGGTTCTGGGGTGCAGGTTCTGGGGTGCAAGGTAGAGGCATCGAACTTGCAGCAGACCTCCATGGGATGCCCGCCTACATACCCTACAAAGTACATATGGATTGGACTTGGGGGGGGGTCTGAGTTATGGACCTCCCAGTAAGGTGCCCCCAGGAAAGTGCTTTTTGGGGAGATGTCAGGTGTGGGTTCAGGAGTGTATAGAATGAGCCCTGTGTGAGCTAGACACATCAAACTAGGATGCCCCCTGCATGTCTGGACTTGGGAGGGGGGTCTGAGTTACAGCCTGCCAAAGAAGGTGTCTCCAGGAAAGTGCTTTCTGGGAAAATGTTGTCAGGTTTGGGTTCTGGGCCATAGAACAGACAGGATCGACCCTATGTGACCTAGTAAAGGGGAGGCATCAAACTTGCAGCTGATCTTTCCAAGATGAACACCCCCTCTCCCTGGAAGTATGTGGAAGAGAAATGTTGTTGGCCCTGCTGTGGATGACCTGTCTCTGGCTGGGCCCATTCTCTCTCCAACAACTAGATGAATGCAGGGCCAAACCCCTCTGTCCCGGCCTGGGAGCCCTCCCACCTTGCCCAGTCCCAGGAACCACTTGCACAGCAGGTGGCTGACTCCCTGGGCCCACCCTTCCTACACAGGTAAGGCAACTACAGTGCTCTGCCCAGGCCTAGGATTTAACTGCATGATAGGAAGCTTAATCCCTGGGCCCACCCTCCCTTAGGGTTGCCAAATGGCCCCGGGGGGTGGGGAATCCCCCGCTTCGGCAGCCCAATTTCCGCCGCGGCGGAATTGGGCCCCGGGGGAACCCCGTCCCCAAAGCTGCGTCACCAGAGGTGACGCAGCCACATTGCTGACGTTGGGGG
>NW_015168695.1:156419-187774 GCF_001447785.1 Gekko japonicus
GGGGGAAACCATATGGTTTTCCCCCCGACGAGCTCAGCCATGCCCCCAATGGCAGCAACGTCATATGTCACCTCTGGTGACTGGAAAACACCACCCCCACCATTGTCTATCATTTTTGCACCAGAGTTTCTGGGTGGGTTTATTTTTCTGAACAGCCCCAAGCTTTCCAAAAGCTGGGAGATTTCTTCAGAGACCACATGAATGCCGAACGTTGCCTCCTGAGCCTCGATCTGGCCAGAATTCACAAACTCATACAGAGAACAGGAAGTGCAAGTCACCAGGATCATCCTGTCCTCTCCATCTTGTGTGATGTCCGAGCCTCAGCACAAGGAGCCCTTTGGGGCAAAGGAAAGGGGATCAAAGAGGCACTGGTCAAGAAGGCGGAATCGACATACTTAGGAAGCAGGTAGCCGATAGCAAGAAATTATGGAGGAGTTGGGAAACTGAAGAACTGAAGGGTGGAAGGAGTTTGGTGAAAAAAGGCACATAAGGCCTAGAGAAGGGGGGAGCTTGTGATTTTGGAAGGAAATAAGTGGGTCAACAACAGAGCTGTGGAGTAATTATGTTCAGGCCAAGACTTTTTGTTTTGTTTTAGTTCTTTTAGATCCATCTATCACAATATTCTGGGAGTAAGGACTATCCCTCTTCCCTTAATGGAGTTTATTTAGCTAAGTGGAGGTGGAGTGATTCAACACAGTATCACACAGGATGTGAAAAGGCTTTGGACCAAAGAGTCTATGGCTTTGTTCCCAGTGTTTCTGAAACCAGATTAAGAAACTTTTTTAAAAACAAAAGAACAATAAATTTCCATTTTAAGCATTTTAGCAGCAATTTCTCTTGAGAGAAAAATGTCTATGGCCCAAGAATACTGGATGGGCAAACTAAAATTATCCAGCCAAATTACATTGACAAAGTAACAGAAAAGGTAAAGTTTCAAGAAAACATATGAACAGCAACTAATGGATTTCAACTGTCCTAGAGGAAAAAAATCCTTGTTTGATAAAGGGCCCGCAGAGATGTCCAGATTTCTCTCTCAGAGTGAGTAATTTGTTATAAGGACAATGTTACCACATGTTAGGTGCAAATGTAGCAAATGTAGCCAAAGTAGCTTTTTATGGGCTTGTAGGCTACAGCAGAAATTAAATTTCATCCATTGCTCAATTCACATTTTCCGTTTTGTTGTCAAATTTTTCAAATATGGATAGCATTTGGAAACTTTGCCATCATTTTTGGATTTCTGGTTTTGACAAGGTATTTCTTGGGGAAATATGGAAATGTTACACTAGTACCATTTGTGAGGTCTCTGATGGAATACAGTGATATTACTCATTTTTGAGACAGATTATTCAAAGTAGAACAAAAAAAACACACACCCCAGAATGCTTCAAGGAAAGGGGAAACCTGCATTATGCAGAGCAAGTAATAGGGAGATTGCTCTAGGTTATTTAGAAAGCTGAGGGTGAAAGGACTGTACTATATAAATACATTGAAGGCATAACACAGAATGGGAGAGCAGAACTTTTTTAGGTGAAAGAAATTTGCAGGAGCAGAGAACCAACGTCTATAAATAGACAGTCAGTATATTGAGATTCTTTTAAAATTATCATTCTTATTCTGCTCTTCCTCTATGAAGTTCAGGATGGAGTACATGGTTCTCTGTAGGTATGTGTAGAACACTCCTTAGCTGAGTGTCCTTGAAATACTTCTTAAATTTCTGTGACCTCTGTGTACATATCCTTTCCCTGTTACACCCGGCTTGGCTTCTATCATCCTGCTCCTGCTTTGGAATGCAAAAGATAACTGCTGGAGGTTGTGTGGGGGAGAAGATGCTGTAATGCTTGCCTATTGATTTTCCCAGGACTACTGCACCTGTGTTTTGTCTGATGTTCTGCCTGGTTCCCATGTACTGGGCGCGCAACCGTTTCCTTAGCCCGCCAGCGGGAAAGATATTCATTGGATCTGTATCTGTTTGAAGTTCCTTTATTATGCTTGACCTAACTGTGTATCCCCAGTTCTAACAAAGAACGTGTTTGAGTATGTCTTCAACGCTTTGAAATAAATTTTGCTTTTCTTTAAAACGTGGATTTATTCTCGATGCTTGGGGATCCAACACTGAGTTTTCTTGAAATACTTCTTAAATCTTCTCAAATGTTTTGCCCAGTAGGTATCTTTAAACTTGCTTTGAAGTTCCCTTTTAGCTTAAATTTATAGTATCTCAAAAGAGTGTGGATATTAACATTTTTGGTGATGTTGGGGTTACAAACTGCCTGGAAGAAAAATGTCCTGTCTCTTTAATACAGGTTTAATGGGATGTTATTTGGCAAGTGATGCTATCTACCTCCATGCTATGAAAAGCTTCAAGCTGCTCATTTCCACACATTAAACATCTATTAAAGGGTCTGAACTTGCCGAGACTTAGAGGGGAAAAGATCTTGGGTTCGTAGGGGATAGCCCAATGGAAGTGTCACCCCAGTATGCTGCAGCAGTGAAAAAGACAAACCTCTGTGTTAGGGATTATTAGGAAAGGAACTGAGAGTTAAACATCCAGTATCGTAATGCCCCTGTAAAGATCTGTGGTGCAGCCACATTTGGAATTCTGTGTACAGTTCTGGTCACTGCATCCTCAAAAAGACATTGCAGAGCTGGAGTATGTGCAGAGGAGGGCAACCAAAATGATTAGGGGGTTGGAGCACCTTCCCTATGAGGAAAGGCTGAAGAGTCTGGGATTTTTCAGTTTAGGAAAGAGATGACTAAGGGGGAACATGATAGAGGTTTATAACATTATGCATGGGGTGGGCACAGCTGACAAAGAGAACTTTTCTTCTGTCTCCCAAAACTCAAGGGCATCCAATGAAACTGATGGGCAGTAGGTTCAGGATGGACAAAAGGAAATATTACTTTAGAGAGAGAGAGTGATTAAAATGTGAAATTCACTGCCAGAGGAGGTAGTGATGGCCATAGGAATAAACAGCTTTAAAAAGGGATTAGCTAGATTCATGGAGGATGAGTCTATCAATGGCTACTGGTCATGATGAGAGAGGGGAACCTCCACATTCAGAGGCACTAATCCTCTGAATCCCAGAGCCAGAAGGCAACATTAGAGGAAGGCCTTGGCCTCATTGCCCTTTTGTTGGCTATCCAGAGGACTTGGTTGGCCACTGTGTGAGACAGGATGCTGGACTAGATGGCCTGTTGGTCTGATCTAGCAGGGCTTTTCTTATGTTCCTATGCCATTTTCCTGAGGTCTGTTGGCAATCCTGTTAAGGTGACCAATTTCCTATGAAGGATCAGGAAAACCGGGTTTAAATTTGAGGCAGGCCAAGAGTGCCTTGACTACTGGGTAACCATAGTCAATTTCCAAAATGTCTGAGATTCAGGGGTAAGGTTTCAGGGCTTTTCTTTAAAAAGAAATTAACTACTAGGTTCAGCTCCCAATTTGTCTCACATTTAATAAGCCTTTGGACCTATAAAGTTTCCCAAGTTGCAGCCAAGGGTTCTTTATTATAAAGAGATCCATCATGTCACTGTCTATGATTATGAGTCTTCTGGCCAAGTAAGGGATTTTTTTTCAGGTTGGGAGTGGTCACGAAAAAGATACTATACGGGAAGAAGTGGTTGCAGATAATCATAGAGAGCAAATGCTCAGCTTGTTCAACAGAGCACAAATGTCTATGCACACTAAAACCAAGCTAGAAGACGTGAACTTTCATTTTAAAAAAGACATATTTATGTCATCAAATTGCCTAACTTCAATCTGCAACTATCAGCTCATGCAGTAGTGTTGCCAGTTCCATGTTGGGGAATTCCTGGAGATTTGGGGGTAGAGTCTGAGGAGAGCAGGATTTGGGAAAGGGAGGGATGCCACAGAGCCCGCCCTCCTAAGCAGCCATGGCCTTCTAGGGAACTGATCTCTGTCATCTGGAGATTATTTGTAATTTTGGGAGATCTCCGAGCCCCACCTGGAGATTGGCAACCCTAGGCTACCAACCACCACCACCACCACCTACCTGTGCAATCCCACAGCTGGTTCTTAAGACCTTCTTTGAAACTGTAATGCCTAAGGGTCATGGTGCATAGTTGTGCTGGCTGTAGTCATATCATTATCCTCTGCAGTCTTCCTACATAAGAACCCTTTGAAGCTTGACAGGGAAGGGGCCCCAGGCAAGCACAGAAGTGATTGCAAAGGGAGCTGTCAGGCAGGAACAATGGTGCTGTTATGGCTGGAGCTTGCTGCAAAGGTCACGGGACAGCTCCCAGCAGCTCCATTCCGAAGCCATGCCCTCCTTTTCTGGCCCACAGGCTGTCCCAGTGAAAAGCAGCTTTTGCTGAGATTTTGATGGACTGACCCTGGACATGCCCAGTCTTCTCCTCACAGGACTCCCTTGTGGCTGGGCTCCCTGATCTATGGGGGCAAAAAGGGGGTTTAGATGGCTAGAGCAGCACTGGCAATGAACTCGTGACAAAGCAATGAGGACATTTCATAGAGCCCACTTAAAGTGGGCCTATGAAGTGGCAGGGAAGGCAGCAAAGCATTCTTATTTCTCTGCCTCCATTACATCTGCCACATCATGTCCAGCTCAATTGTTTAGAATTATTAGGCAATTGACACCCACCCACTCAAGTGGCCCCAAAAGTAGATTAAAAAATGGATATTTGCAAAGACTTGGCTGCCAGATTTGGAGTCAGTAGGAATCTTGGGGGCCCATTGCTGGACTCCTTCAATGTAGTGTATTAAGAGCATTGTAGTGGTTAAGAGCACGGACTCTAATCTGGGAGAACCAGGTTTGATTCCCCACTCTTCCACATGCAGCTGCTGGTGTGACTTTGGGTCAGTCATAAGTTCTTTCAGAGCTGTTCTCTCAAGGACAGTTCTCGAGGGAGAGCTCTCTCAGCCCCACCTACCTCACTGGGTGTCTGTTGTGGGGAGGGGAAGGGAAAGGAGATTGTAAGCCACTCTGAGACTCCTTTGGGTAGTGAAGGGTGGAGTATAAATCCAATCTCTTCCCCCCTCCCAGATTGAGAGCAGGGAGGCCAACTGTGATGGATGCCCGCTGCCTCAACCAAAGTCCTTGGCTCATAAAGTGTCTGCCTTGTGTTAAAAAGGGCAAGGGCCTTCTCAGTAGTGGCCCCTGTCCTGTGGAACCAGCTGCCTGAAGAGGGAGGTGTATGCCTTGCGGGTCCTCCCTAGGTTCTGCAGGGCATGCAAGGCCATTCTTTCTCAGGTGGCCTTTTGGTGATTGTGATCCACTAGGCAGCTGGTAAATTATGTTCCATCTGTGTCTTCAGAATCCATGTATTTTACCCTTGTTTGATAGTTGATAGATTTTTAACTGTGATTTCTAATAATGTTATATTTTTAATGTCTGTTTATGGTATTTTTGCACTGTTTTAGCTGGTATAGGTTGAAGGAGCTGGGTATGTTTAGCCTGGAGAGGAGACAACTGAGAGGTGATATGATAATCACCTTCAAGAACTTGAAAGGTTGTCATACAGAGGATGGTGTGGAGTTTCTTTCTGTTGCCCCAGAAAGTCAGACCAGAACCAAAGGGTTGAAATTAAATCAGAAGAGTTTTCGACTAAACATTAGGAAGAACTTCCTGACAGTTAGAGCGGCTCCTCAGTGGAACAGGCTTCCTCGGGAGGTGGTGGGATCTCCTTCTTTGGAGGTTTTCAAACAGAGGCTAGATGGCCATCCGACAGCCCTTCTAATTCTGTGAACTTAAGCAGATCATGACAAGGGAGGGCAGGAAGGGTTGCATCAGTGCTTAGTTCCCCGCATCTTCTCAATCTCAAAAAACAAGGCTCTAGAAGACACGGGGGGAAATTGGGGGATGCTGTGGGTCAAAATGTGGCCGCGCAGCAAGTAGTGGGAAATTGACAGATACAAGCAGGGGAAAGGGAAGAGCGAGGTCAGCGCAGCTGCTTGTGGGAAATCAGTCTTGCTCTTTCTGTTGCTTCAGACGGATTAACATGGCTACCCATCCAGAACACTCACTGTTTGTGTAGAGAAGCCCAGCCTCTGCCTCCCCCCTCTCTTCTCTTTCGAGACTAGCAGCCCATTAAAGCCACAGTTGTTCTCCTTTTCCCTTCACGCTTTTTTTCCTGAGCCTGAGAGGGGGACAGGTGGAGTAGCAGACTGTGCATTTCTCCCTCCTCCTCTTGTATTTTGTACCCACACCATTTAAAGGAGACTTTGAGTATAGTGTGTAAATATTTTTACAAGTCATGTAATACCTCTTATTAATACCAGCACAAAGGCCACAAAGCTGTGTGCAAGCTTTTTGAGTTCTCCAGTACACTTCGCCAGACTGGATGTTAAAGGGGGGTGGGGGAGATCATGACTTGAAACACTTTCTTTCTCTCCCCACCCTTTTGTAGTATGCTGCCTGACGGAGAGTTCTGAAGACCTTGAAAGCTTCACACTCTTTTGTATCATTTTGGTTGGTCTTAAGAAAAAAACCCTACAGCTTTTGTTGGTCCATCCACTCAAAATGGTGACAGTGTATACAATAAGGGAACACAGCATGTCGTTCATGTTTGAAGCATTATTCGTATTTGAAGTGCCAAAACTCAGTGTCTGGAAAGTGCTTCTGTCTCCACATTCTGACCACTGTTCCCTAACTTTTTGTGATTTCATTTTTGATGGTATTTTGGAAATATTTGTTACTTTCTCGTATATGGGAGTGTTACGGGACAATGGTGTCATTTATTGAAGCCTACAATCATAAGCACCAGAACAAAGTTCGCGTCCAGTGGCACCTTTAAGACCAACACAGTTTTATTCAAGGTATAAGCTTTCATGTGTGTGCACACTTCTTCAGATACGACATGGTGGCTACCCACCTGAACCAATTATCTGAACCTTTAACAATGAAATAAATTCCATTTCAGTGTACACTATTAAATTTGTTTTTGTATGTAGAGATTGGAAGTAGCAATCTCTAGGTCTTCATGTGTTTCACATTTAAACAAAGTGGCACAGTACATATTACCATATTAAAGGCAGGGGCGTAAGACCAAGAGGTCCTGGGTCTAAAATTACCACTGGATGAGGAGGAACAAGATAAGGCATATCAGGGTGTCGCATATGACCACTCGCAGGAGGATGGTGGCATTTCCCAGTTAGGTAGCAGTGCTAGAAAAACTTTGAACAGATGCTACCTGCCAGACACAGCTGGAGTATACGGACTGATAGTATGCCTCAGGATAATGCAGCTTCCTATGATCTTTGACGTCATTTTTCCTGATGAGTCATATGAGCATTTAATAGCTATAAAATAATAGTTCTATCATACATAAAGATAAAAATGATAATATTAGGACCTGTTTGGGGGCCTGTTCTTAGCATCACTTAAGTTATTCGTATTGGTTTCCCTCCTTTTTCTACCATGACAAGCCCAATTTTGTGTTTGTCCATCCTTGTAATAATCCTGTCCTGATCATATACATGTACATTTGTAAAAATGGCTAAAGGATATCACTGTGCAAAGGGGATATTTCCCATAATACCCTCAAGCTCCAGGGACTCAGTAGACCCCATAATCTAAGATTTATTTATTTATTTATTTAAAAAAGCAGGAAACTCTTTTTGAAACAGTGGGTTGGTTTCTTTTTGCATTTATAGCCATGAATGTTACTAAGAACTAAATTAGAGGCTGATAATCTTTGTGCACGGGTGAGTCTGTATGTAAGAAGACTACAGATTTATTCAGTGTATTTGGCTTGAAAGTGCTTTGTCTGGCTCTTTGAGAACAGCGCTATCTGCAGACTCAGGACAGCCAGACGGCTTATGTCAAAATAAACGCAAAGAGCTCCATCTGAGGTTAGCTTTTTATCCCTCCTTTTTTCAATGAAATATTTGATTATCTGAGTCCATTCCCACAGTTCTTGAAGATAAACAGCTCCTGATGTCATTGCGGAGGGTTCTATTTTCAGAAAGTCATATTTATTTCTAAGTGGTTTTAATGTGCATCTGTTGGCATAAATATTTAGATATGGGAAAGCTCATCCTGCCCAAGCTGTTCCGATAAGCAGAACTCAGCTGCTGCTCCAACTCCACAACTCAACTCTGTTTGGAAGAAGGTTGACTATTCCTGAACTCTGGTTCATAATGCACTCATTGTACTTACACCCAGGAGGTGTTTATAAAAAGAGACCTAGGGGGGAAAATGCACTCTGGCTTGCCAGCAAAATCTCCAAATGGCCCCTTTAATCACTGCAACTGTGGAGTTGACAGGGTGCAGCTATCCAAAGTCCACTTTTCATAATAGAATTATAGGTTTGTTTAGCTGGGAGGGGGAAGGTCTAGTCCAATTACTTGCATTAACCAGGGTCCTGAGAATGGGTGTGAAGGCCCTCAATGCAGTTCTGTTGCTGAAGTCTAGCCTTGGAAGCTGCCTCAGTGGAGGTTGCCTAGGAATCAGAACTACTCTGTGAAAGGCATACATGTAATAAATGTATAACTAAAGGTGGGAGTGCATCAACACTGGATTAGCATGCTCCATGACATTTGTGTAGAGAGTTTCCATGGGTTCCTCCAGGAATGTCCAGGAGTTAAATGGAAAGTCTCTATGTGAGGCAGTCAATTCACATTACTTAGCAATCATTATGAGAGGATTTCCTCTTCTTCAGTTCCTTTATTATTTTGTAATTTTGCTCTTACTTCTGTTCTACCCTGCTTGCATTCTGGAAGCAATCAATGCAGTTGTATGTTGTACCCATGCAAACACTTTTTCACCTCAATTGCAATGTTTGTATAGGGGCTAAAGTTGAGATAATAGAGGCCTATTTAAGACTACATATTCAGTTTGCTGCTAGAAAAAAAAACTGTTTCAATACAGCGGTTCTCTTGCTTACAGCAGAATGAAAACATACAGAACTGTTATAGCAAGCATGCAAATCATGTACCTTGGGATGTTTATGAGCCCTGAGAGGGATATGTGCTACTCTTAACATTGAAACCAAAATGATACATAGATGATGAAGTTCTGTAAATTGATTTGAAAACCACAGGCAACATCTGTCCTAAGAACTGGGTTATTAAAATGTTTGACTACATTCAGTTCCTTTTGAAATAAATGCTTACCTTCCAATTGGTAAAGAACAACCAGCACGCCTGCCATAAAATAGTAAGAGTAGTTTTATAAAGCATTTATAATTATGCTTTAACTTGGTTAATTCCACTGATGTACAAGAGCAATGCCACCTGGAAACAGTTAGAAAAACTTTTCTGGGTGTTTCCATGTACAGAAAGAATACACTTTTCCCTTCGAAATGATCAGCTAAGGAAGTTCACAAAATTAGAAATAGATGACATGACTACCTACTAGTGAAAAGTTGAAAGTCTGTTTTCATTTTTCAATCAGGACCCATTATGTCCTTCTTTAGTACTCTCTATGAATTGCACAAAAAAGAAACTTCTCCATTGCTACTCAAGTGACATATCTAAATTGTTGATTTTGGGAAGACAATCCCATAATTTAACCTCAGGTTAAATATTGGCTGTTAAGAAAATCAACCAAGAGGCAATTCACATGAATGCTTGCAGATGATTGTACGTTTCATTATGCAGTATTTTAAGCAATATTTATCTTTATCCATTGTTCTTTAAAGTAGTCTTACACAACCCAGTAATTATTACCATGACACATAATATTTTATGCCATGAGCTGTGCATTATGCAGGATATTACATCATTATGTAGAACATTAGAGAGCAGAACAGCATTATGTAATATAGCAATCAGAAAATGTTGAATCTGTCTTTAAATTCGTATTTATTATTCCAGGATTATTAAAATAAATTACATTTTGGGTGAAATTCACCAGCTCTGTTTCCCTGGTCAAGAAATCCAATTTTCTGTGTGGCTGATTTGCTGTGTGCATTGAAAGCTTGCAGCATCTACAAGATACCCTGCTGTATATGGGAAAATGGAATTCCATTCATTTAGGTTTGTTCAGTGATGAATGCAATCTGACCTCATTTTTTGTGAGTGTTACAATTTTGCACCCCGAAGCTGGAACCCAAGTGCGGGTGAGGGCTCTAATTGACTCTGGGTGTTCCCGAGACTTAATAAGTCCTACCTTAGTTACAGGACTGGGAGCTGGGATGATTAAACAAAAGGAGCCGGTAGTTTTCACCCAGATGGACGGAACTACCATGCAGTTGTGTCAGTATCAGACTATCAAATTGCCTGTGGGGGTATCGGGACATTGGGAACAACAATCATTCATAGCGCACCCCACTGCCCATGGGGAAGAGGAACTCAGCATCAGCTCTAGTGACTGGCTGACCCTCTCTCAAATGGTGCATGTTTTCAAGCCCTTTTGGGACACCACCAAAATGTTGTGTGCCCATATGGCCACCTTGGGGCAAGTCATCCCCTGATTTGAGGGCTGGACTGAACACTGGCCTCCGCACTGCAGCCAGGCCCCGAGAGGATGCCCGTTCTCCCATGGGCAGGGCCTTGGCAAAGTGGTTGTGGGTGGGCATCACCACCAGGTTGCCTCCTTTCTGCAAAGAATGAGAGTACAGGCTGGCCTGTATGTGTGACCCCCAGATAAAAGGCAGCACTGTTCTCCAGAATCCAGAGTTTGTACAATGGAAGTGGGAGCTCTGCAAAGAAGAGCAGAGGTGATCCAGATGCAGCCAGATGGATCAGCATGTGGAAGAGGCTGCTGGAGAGAAGGAGGAAGAGGAGCCACAGCTTAGCACCTCTGCCTCAAAGAGCCCAACCAGGGAGGAGCCTTGCTACTGGTTGTCCGTGGTGAACTGGGAGGTCAGCAGCAGCAGGGATGCCAGGCGTGCCATGTGGGAGGATTCGGCAGAGGTGATGATGAGGGGCTACTATGCCAAGTCCCCTGAGTTTGCCTCTGCCAATCCCCTGGAGTTCTGGTCACAGAAAGTTGCCATCTGGCCCAACCTGTCTTGCATGAACGTGATTCTCCACTCCTGTCCTCCCACCAGTGTCCAGAGCAAGCTGGTGTTCTCCAACCTGGGAGACATTCTCAGTCCCAGCTGCTCCCACCTGGACCTGGCCAGGGTGGACAAGTTGGCCTTCTTCAAGGTCAACCTCACCCTGCTGTGGAACCCCTCTCTGGACCCCATGGGTAAGATGCAGACCTCCTGGTGTCTCCCTGCATGTCCTCCCCCATTCCTCCTCCTCTCTGGGTGATCCAGCATGAGGCCTGTGGGTTGTGCTGTTGGCTCTTGGGTGGGGAGATGGCTGCTTCTGCAGGGTGGGAGTGGGCTCCCTTACCCAACACCTGCACCATGAAATGACATCTATCTCATAACACAACAGCTACCTCATGATCACTTTAAATGGAAAACTCTGATTTCCACTGGTCTGGTGGGGTTGGAGTACTCGCGAAGAAGAAGAAGAGGGAGGAGGAGGAGATTGGATTTATACCCTGCCCTTCACTACCTGGAGTCTCAGAGTGACTTACAAACTCCTTTCCCTTCCCCTCCCCACAACAGACACCGTGTGAGCTAGGTGGGACTGAGAGAGCTGTCTCAAGAATGGCTCCTGAGGGAACAGCTCTGAAAGAACTTTTGACTCACCCAAGGTCACACAACTCTTTCCTGCATGTGGAAGAGTGGGGAATTAAACCTGGTTCTCCCAGATTAGAGTCTGCGCTCCTAACCACTACACCAAACTGGCTCATCGTAGGGTAACTTTGGGGAGCCCCTGTCAGATGTCTGCCTTTCTGTCATGGTTGGCATCACCAATCACTTTAAGTGGAAAACACTGATTATCACTGGTCTGATGGGACTGGGGTGCCCATCAAGCTGTCATGGGGTAACTTTGGGCAGCCCCTGTTGAAAGTCTCTTGTCATGTTTGACTTTCTGTTATTGCATCACTGACCACTTTAAATGGAAACACTGATTTCCACTGGTCGGGTGGGCTGCCCACCAAAATGTTGTCGGGTAACTTTGAGGAGCCCCTGTCAACACTTCGGGGATGTTTGCCTTTCTGTGCTTTAGAACCTGCCTCTGGAGACATGGGGAGGGCTGCGAGTATAAGGGGGCTGCTTGTCTTGCTTCCAGTGTCTGGCTGGGGGGGGGGGGTCTGCCCAGGTGATGTTTCCCTGTGTCACTGGC
The DNA here is from genome assembly GCF_001447785.1 of Gekko japonicus. Taxonomy (NCBI): domain Eukaryota; kingdom Metazoa; phylum Chordata; class Lepidosauria; order Squamata; family Gekkonidae; genus Gekko; species Gekko japonicus. Next base: position 168,523 of record NW_015168695.1, read on the forward strand.
TTGTTCCTGAGCTGTTTCATAGATTCCTGTGACTGCACCTGTCTTTTCCAGACAGGGCACTGGGGAGAGCTTTTTTGTAATTGGGACTCCAGAAATGTAATCTGCTCCCAACTTGGAGAGCCAATAGAGAACCAGGTGGCAGGGTGAGGTTCCTTGTGTATTTGGTATGTGTAGCTCGCAGGGAGGTCCATTGTATACATTTTTGAACCTGTGTCTGACATTTCTCCCAAGAGCACTTTCTTGGCTCAACTTTAGTTCTGTTGGATTTACACTGCCACAGTGGCACTGGTTCTTCTGGGCTTGCAAAAAGCCCCCCCACCCCCGCCTTCAGTTGCTAATGAGAAATTCTCTGGTTTTACCTTAGTCCATTGGAAACAATGGAGGATGAAGCACCTTCTTTGGGAGGGGAGGTAACTCGGACCCTGTAAATCCAATCCTCACCAAAGTTGGAGGAAAGATACAGGAGAGTCAGCCAGAGATCCACTGGTATATCTAGTTTGCACAGGATATGACAAAGAGATTTTTTTTCTCCCTCTCCCAAAATACTAGAACTCAAGGGCATGCAATGAAGCTGATAGGCAGTAAGTTCAGGACAGACAAAAGAAAATACTGCTTTACTCAGAGAATGATTAAAATATGGAATTCACTTCCAGAGTATGTAGTGATGGTCACAGGAATAAGCAGCTTTAAAAGGGGATTAGTTAGATTCATGGAGGATAAATCTATCGACTACTAGCTATGGTGACTGGGGTGAACCTCCACTTTCAGAGGTGCTAAACCTCTGGATCCCAGAGCCAGGAGGCAACATCAGAGGAATATCTTGGCTTCTATGCCCTGTTGTTGGCCCTCCTGAGGAACTGGTTGGCCACTGTGTGAGACAGGATGCTGGACTAGATGGATCACTGGTCTAATCCAGCAGAGCCCTTCTTATGTTCTTATGATTACGTGACTGGGGTTTTTTTTGTACTAGTCTTCCTTTTCTCATTCCACATTTCCTTCTCTTATCAATGATAACAGCATTAAAATAGTATCTAAGGCTGCAATCCAAACAACACTTTCTTGGGAGTAAATAAGTCTTATTGAATATAATAATATTGAATATAATAATTGAATATAATAAGATGTACTTCAGAATAGACCCAATTATTATTGTTCCGTAAAAGGAGCTGCGGTGGCTCAAGTGGTTAAGACGCTGAACGGCAGGCTGTGGAAGGTCAGTAGTTCAGCGGTTCAAGACCCGGGTGCCGCAAGACAGGGTGAGCTCCCGTCTCTAGTTCCAGCTCCTGCCAACCTAGCAGTTCGAAAGCAAGAAATTGCAAGTAGATAAATAGGGACCACTTCGGTGGGAAGGTAACAGCGTTCCGTGCGCCTTGGTGTTTAGTCATGCCGGCCACATGACCACGGAAACGTCTTCGGACAGCGCTGGCTCTTCAGCTTTGTAACGGAGATGAGCACCGCAACCCTAGAGTCGGATTTGACTGGCTTTCGAGCAAGGGAACCTTTACCTTACCTTAAAAAACATAAAATGGTATAAAAAAGGAAAGAATCATTACTGACCACAAGGAAAATGAAGCAAGCCAAAAAAAATGGCAATAAGGTACAACTTTTATTTTAAACATCGAATTTTTCTTTCATCTCAACCCTTTAAGAGCATACATGCAGATCAGCTTACATATGTGGCAGTACATCCAAAATGCTCATGATAGTGATGCAATATGCCTCAATGGAATCTCTTTTTAAATCAGTTATCTGCATCTGATTGCAGACCAGTTTTTGTATGTCAGTCTGAATCCATGACCCAAGAACATTCTTCATCGGCATTTTTGCACCATAAAATCCAAAGACTGTGTTCCTATATAGCACCAATATTGTGCCAATGTAGCAGTATAAGCAAATGGTGCTCTGTAACTAAAAGCCAGTATTGAATTACTCAGATCTGAGAAGTATTGGAGATAGGAGGAGACAGTAAGCGGAGAAGAGTTTTATTTTCAGCTCCCATCAAATAAGTTACATTGTTTTAAACATATTTTGAAACTATACATAGGGCAGATGAAAACCATATGTGTTTGGAATGTTAGAAAAGTCAGATGTGAATGGGATAAGTAAACTCTGGGAAAGTCCTGATTGGCTAGCTTTTTGTGTTAGACACAGATCCAACATTGCAGTATTTGATGGACTTGGAAGGGCATAACGTTTCTTAGGAGTGCACTGTAAATCTTATTTTGCAAGGCTATCAGATTTCGGTCATTTTCTAGCTTTCTCAATCAAATACATTTGTGGAAGATAAACTAAGGAAAATGTGGCATCAAAAATGTAGAGTCAAAATAGTCTTTGATGAGAGAAATTCACAACTACATTCAGCTGAATTATCAGTTGCTTGGGCAGAAGGATGTAAATAAAGCATTTATAATCCTGTCCTTCAACAAGATGGTCCGCAAATGTAGTTCAGACATAAAATTGGCTCATATACTGATATTGTAACACTCCCATCATAAATAGCTCTCCCTATGAGCCGATAAAATTCTTCACATTCTACTGATTGCACACAAGAAGTTAATAGGTAAACGAAATGTTATTATCTGATCCGTTATCTGTAGCATATAAAAGGGAGGCAGTCATCCCTTGGTAGAACATTTGCCAAGAATTGGGCCCTGAAAAAGGATCAGCCAAAGTTCAGAAATGCCACACAGGAATGTAACATTACCAGAGGTTTATGAAAACAAAGAACTTGTAAAAGCTAAGCTTTTGGGGTGCATCAGATGGTCTAGACACATGTACTGATTTTACCAATATGACCAGATTTTAATAGCGCTATCATGCTACCATTTTATTAGTTCTGGTGAACCACTTCTTGACTGCAGTTTAGCTGTCTGATGGTCTCAGGAGTGACTCAACCGTCTCTGTCCAGGTCTGCCAGAGGACAAGATGATCCCAACTTACAAATATCCATCAGACCATATAACCAAGGTTTCATGATCAATGGTATTGAAGGCTGATGAAAGAACAGTATCATGCTTTGTCAATCTCCAGGTACAGAATATCAGTTAGGGGTATATAGTCAGTGCTTGTGTCAAGGCAAATAGCCAGATTAACAGGACTCTAGAAATCTGACACTATGCTGATGAATATGAAACTGCAATGTGATCTCCTCCTATCCCCTCACTCAGCAACTAGCAAAGGAATGGGCAAATGAATCAATTTGAAGAACCAATTTCATGAATCAGGTCCAAGGAATCTTAGATTTAGGGTTATTCAGTTCTATATTCTTCCCAATGAGATACTGCTAGCTCTGGATGATAACGAACCACAACCCAAATGACCACATGGGCAAATTACTGCTGGACTGCCACATCCCTCTGTCAATGGGTGGCATAGATAGACCCTAACAAGACTGATGTTAATACATATAGGATCTGCTTTGTATATAAATTGTAGTCCAAAGTGTGCCAAATGTTAACTGTGACTACAAAGACAGTGACAATAGTTAGAGTAAATGTTACAATGAATGTCTGGATTTGGTGAAGCTGAGAATCCAAGATCAACTTTGTGGATGCCCAGAAATGGCTATTGATCTCTCCAATTTGCATGACATATATTAATGTGATTATCAACCTTTATCGGTATCTATCTACACTTCTAAACACCTACAAACTATATCTGGGATGGTCAAACATTCCTACATAAGTATCAGTAGTCATAAAATTCTGGACAGTGGTGATTATCATAGATCTTTTCATCATTCCCTGCTACCACTAGTTCCGTCTGACCTAAGGAAAGTGGAATCTACATGTGTACAGAAGTGCACCAAACTTATAATTTCTAATGTCACCACTTAGTCTTTTGTTAACATATGGGTGTAAAGTGCCATCAAGTCACAGCTGATCCTGTAGGGTTTTCAAGGGAAGAGGTGCTCAGAGGTGATTTGCCATTGCCTTCCTCTGCGTAGCAACCCTGGACTTCCTCAATGGTCTCCCATCCAAGTACTAACCAGGGCTGACCCTGCTTAGCTTCTGAGATCTGATGATATTGGACTGGTCTGGGGCATCCAGGTCTGGGCTTTTTGTAGACATACAAATATACAAAAAACAAAATCTACGTGGTAGGAGGTTGACATTCTCATGAGTAATTCTGTGATACATTGTGTCTTCCCATGTAGCACTTTCCTATACTATGGACGAGTGTTTAACACATGACTAGGAATGTGAGAAATGTTCAAGAAATAAACAAGTACCTTTTCCATGGGATATTGGAGTGGGGTGTAGACTAAGTATATAAATAACCCCAAAAACTGCAACTCTCAGGGTATATGACCTAATAGTCTGCTTTCCTGTATTACCTTCCAAGGTATGGTTCTGCCTTCACATTTGGAAAAGCATAGTCATAGCTCAATGTTCAATGCTCAATGTTCAAGCCTTTCCACATGGATTTGCCCAACTGAAGAACCTTTTCCTTGTTTGCCAAAGGTGAGATACATGTTGCATTATTTAAAACCAACATGATGTACTGAACCTTGGACACCCAGTTTGGGTCTTGAAGCTTAGTGGTCACCTTGGGCCAATCACTCTCATTCAACTAACCTATCTCACGAGAGCACCATGTATGCTGCTCTATGCTACTGAAGGAAATGTGGGTTAAAAATGGAAGCAGAATATCTCATATTTCCCTGTTGCTGTGCATTACTAAGGAAGTTTGGTAGCAGAGGGCAAATAGTCTTTCATAGGAATACAACAAATACATAATTTTTCATATTGTTTTATTTTCATATATTGTTGTGGTGTGGGGCTGCCAGGTACAATCTGGTAAGCAGCGAGGGGGGGGGTTGGGTCACACTGGCAACAGTGTGATGTCACTTCTAGAAAAAAACCAGAAGTGGTCATACCTCTCTAGGGATTCCTGGAAACTCTGATAAAACCCCAGAAGTGACAAAACTCCATCTGCCCAACAGACATTCTTAATTCCCACCCCCCAACACTGTTGTAGGGAGAGGCAGTGGGAAATGAATGTTGGGGATGGGGAATGCCCCACCCCCAACATTTTGTTGCGAGTGTTTTACTTTGTTTATTTTATGGCAATTTAATGTCATTTCTGTACATTTTTACATCATTTATATGCAAGTGAGGCAAAAGTAAAATGAAAATTGTCGAATTAATGTGAAAAAAATGGTGCTGGGAAACAGAGAATAATGGAGAAAAGACCCACTGTTTCAGTTTGCACAGGCACAAATAAATAAAAAATGGGAAATTTCTAGTTTAAATTCTGGTGTTACAAAATTCAGTAACATCTCTAGAAAGGAAAATTGTATGCTGATCTAAGAACTCATCTTAGACTCCATAGAACCCAGTCTGAAAAGCAATGGCCTAGTTCAACATATTAGGCTTCATTTCACTCTCTGTATTGAAAGGTGGTTTGTGTGTCAAGCCTTCTAACCAATTTTAATCTAGATTTTTTTAAAAAAAAACAGCCACAACATTGTATTTCAAAAGTATAACAACACCGATCACTCATTTCTGGATGTGTATTTCCTAAACATCAGCTAGATGGGGCCTTACATTAATCAAATCCTACAGATAAATCCAATACCCAAAAATATGCATGCATGTGTTTCAAATTGAGTTCATTTTGAATGTGAACAGTTAAAAAGACACATATATACACATGCACACCTTTTATCTCCTTGGGATCAATCCCAAGAGAGCAATGTGACTTATAAGAGAAGGGAATCATCTCACTCTGTGATTGAAAAGGCCTTTGGGAAGCTCCAAATGAGTTTCAGATGTCTATCCGGGGCTGCGTGAAGAGCTTGCACCATGGAAAATCTTCCCAGGTGTTTGACGTTTCATGCATTGATGCAAAATAAGGACCACAAGCTATTTCCCTAAAGGAAGGGCAACCCAAACAAAAGGAATGTGAACAACAACAAGATGTAGGCTGAGAGAAGGCAACCACAAAAGGATGAAAAGAGGAAAGATGTAAAAGTGATACTATTGCTTTGCAGTCTTGGAGGACTTCTTAAACAGCCACACATCAAAGCATATTTGCAACATTAATGAAGTCTCGTAACAGTTTTCCCCTATAAAGTCCTTAACAGCTTACCCTACCAATTCATATTCAGATGGTTTTCTTCTTCCTTACAGCCATAGTGAATGCTGTAACTGGCCTACAGTGCTGGCCCACAGTGCCCTCTTAAGATCAAAATGAACTTTACAAAAAATGCAGGGCTTCTGCCAAAAATGGCAGTCTTGTGTTGAGTTCTCTCCCTTCATAGTGGGTAGTAAAACTGTGCCTATGTTTCAATGTCATTATCTCCCTGGATTGATGACATTTTTCTTTACTCCTACCTGCTGCCTATGTGAAAGAAAGGTTAGAAAATATATCATGTAATATAGGACACAGGGAAAGATATTCCATGAGAGGTATGTTCATAATGTAAAGTATGTTTTAACAGTAGAGAAAGGCATTTTGTTTCATTTCATTTATTTATTTATTTCGACTTATATCCTGCTGGGCTTAGGGCAGATCACAACAGTAGTTTTAAAAAGTCATTAAAACAATCACAGTAATTAAACAGTTAAAACAATTAAAACAAAAGGCACAATAATTTAAAAGCAGTCAGCACTATAAACAGAAAGATGCAATAATCTCAAATGACTGAAGCAGCTAGACTGTAACCCAAAAAATATGGGGATTCTCTTAGTCTGGGCTGTATAGAGATGGAAAGCTTCAGCAAGGGGGGGACAAATAATTGGACACCCGCGACCTCACCCAAAGGCTGTTTTTCTTCCATAACTTGCAGCCCTGGCAGGGTGAGTGTGCCATGCCATTGCGAAATGCTGAAGACCTCTGAACTGGAAATAACTGTTGCACATTATATTGTATGCCATCTTGATTACTGTACATTGACTATTATCACTAGCACTTTAATAATTAGATCGTTTTAATTTTTATAATGCTTAAAATCTTTTAACTTTTGTATATGCTTTTATGGTACTGGGTACCAACTTAAATAACCCACCCTGAGCCTGCTCGCAGGAAGGGCAGGGTATAAATTAAAGTAATAAATAAACAAACACTGAACGTGTAGTTTCCAAAAAAGGCATCTTCTTTTCTGAAGCAAAGTGTAGGGCATGAACCCATTCTAGGGTTGCCAAATCCTATCTTCCCCCCCAGCGGGGGACTTTGGGGGGTGTTCCTGGAGGGTGCGGGACATCCCCAATGTGATGACATCATGTTGGGGACATCCCCCCCGCCTGCCCGCCCACCCGGGGTGCCAGCTCCCTGCAGTTAAAGGGGCCCCTTTAACTGCAGGGAGCCAGCATTTCCCTGCGTGCCTGACCTCCACGAAGATCAGCCATGCAGAAGCGCCAACTCCCTGCAGTTAAAGGGGCCCCTTTAACTGCAGGGAGCCGGCGTTTCCCCGCACGTCTGACCTCCATGAAGATCAGGCACGCAGAAGCACCGCTCCCTACAGTTAAAGGGATGCAAGGGCCCCAGCGAGTCCGCGTGCCCGATCAGCTGGCCTGCAGCCACTTCTCTCCCTCCTCTCTCTCTCAAGGGAGAAGGGAGAGGGGTGGCGGCAGGCGTTGGGGCTTGGGGGCGGGGCTTCTCCGGCAGCCAGCTGGCCACCAGCGGGTAGAAGCCCCTCAAAAGCGGGGGACCCCTGCCAAACCGGGGGTGGGGGGTTGGAAACCCTAACCCATTAACAAGTTAAAGTTTGGCACAAATGTGGCCCATTTCATAACCCCTGCACCAATGTTCATGGAAGGTGACTTTCCTGAATATTTTCTGAACTTTTGCCGAGTTCAGTCGTTTGGGCCATTTCAGCCTGACAGCGAGTCTGACTCTGCCCATCAGCTGGTAGGTTTAAATGGCTGCAAGCCATTAAACCTGTCCATTTTCCTCCCCCGCACTTTGAAGTGGGGGGAAGCAAAATGGATGGGTGAAATGGCTGCCAGCCATTTGAGCCTTCTTGGGCTACCCCCCCCTTTCTCCCAGCTGCAGCTTGCCATGGCCAGGAGGAAGTGGGACCCAAACTGGCCGGTTTGTTTTGGGCATTGTTTACTTGGTTTGGTTTGGGACTGCCCTGAACCCCAAACTGAACCAGAACTTTTGTGTTAATGCCCATCTCTAACAAAGTGGATGATACATTTTGGTGGATTTTATGAACATACTGATCAAAATTCCAGTTTCTGTCATAGATTCTTCCTGGGTGGGACAAATAGGGCTGATTCCAGGAATTATTCTCACTCACCATTGCTTGCATACCCTCTCCCCTTCTGCTTGCCCCTATTTAGGGTTTCCAGGTCCCTCCTGGCCTCTGGTAGGGGGATGAGGGGTAGGGTTTCCAGATCCAGGTTGGAAAACTCCTGGAGATTTGGGGATGGAGCCTGGGAAGGACAGAGACCTCAGTGGGGTACGATGCCATAGACTCCACTCCCTAGTTCTTCAGTGATTCCTTCCACTATCAACTGAGATCAACAGCTCCCAGTTCTCAGTACTGTTGGTAGTGATGGCTGCTGAAATTACCATGTGGGCACTGATATTTTGATTTATTGATTTTATTTATACTCCAACTTTCCTCACTTAATCAGGACCCAAAGTGGCTTAAATCCACTTCTCTATTTTATCCTGACAGTAAGTAAGTTAGGATGAAAGTGTGTGACTGGCCCAAGGACCCTTAGCAAGCTTGAGAGCCAGTTTGGTGTAGTGGCTAGGAGCGTGGATGTGAGCCGCCCTGAGCCTTTGGGAGGGCGGGATAGAAATCGAATAAAATAAATAAATAAATAAATAAATAAAATAATATGAGGACTGGGTTTGATTCCCCACTCCTTCACATGCAGCTGCTGGTGCAGCCTTGGGTTAGTCACAAGTTATTTCAGAGCTATTCTCTCATGAGCAGTTCTCGAAAGAGCTCTCTCAGCCCCACTTACCTCACAGGGTGTCTGTTGTGAGTAGGGGAAGGGAAAGGAAATTGTAAGCCACTTTGAGACTCCTTTGGGTAGTGAAGGGCGGGGTATAAATCCAATCTCATCCTCCTCCTCCTTGTTAGCCAAACTGCCTTAATTATTACTAAGCTTTGGAGAATTATGGATATTAAATGGCAATAGGCTTGAAAATATAGAATCATGACCTGTGTATGCGGGAGGGCTGTCCTTATATACCTAAAATGTGACCTGAGGCAAGATGCTCATGGGGTCACCTGATCTCCAGGAAGTACTAAAAAACCTTTAAGCTCTGGATGGGGCATAAAAGAGATTAATAGCTGAGCAATTGAAATGTAATGGTTGGCAGGGAGTGGGGGAAGGAGGTGAGACAAAGAGGAGAAATAGAAGAACCAATCACATTGCAGGGCTGGTGCTTCGGATTAATCACCAGATGTTTGACAGTGGTGTTATCTTGATGGGTGGCTTGATTGCTGGCTATTGTCTGTAGCTGGGCACATCCTTTTGTATTTGGCTGGCTCAGGTGGGAGAGGAATGTGTGATTTCTCCTGAAGATGTTAACACACAAAGGATTTCTGTGCCTGCTGTCCACACCAGTCTTACACCATCCAGTGTATTTATTTTGCAGCTACAATTTAAAAAACTGCACTTTTAAAAATTGGGGCGGAATGTCACTTGTGATGTATGGGTGTGTGTGTGTGTCCAGACTTAAAAAAAAAATTACAAAATCGCCCCTCACAGCTATGCAGAAGCATTCACCAACCAAAGTTTCCCTGCGAATGGTAGGAAAGGGCAGCATAGCCTGCAAGTAGCTGGTGGGTTGTGCAGAGGTGTTTTCAGCAGTTTTATTCCATTTACTGTAAACTGCTATTTTTGTGTGTCACCAGGAGACCAGGAGACCATGTCTATGCACAGACCTCCATCAGAGAGATTGCAGCTGCAACCAAAAAAAGCTTAAAGGGCTTATTTTTTTTAAAAAAAAAGTGGAAATGATGGGGAACTGTTGTGTCCTGACCCGGCCATGTGCGCGATCCAGTTTTGGCTGGTCCAGCATGCGGTCAGGCAAAGTACCTGAGCTTCGCTCCAGAACACAATAGCTGTGAGGATCCTAGTTCCCTGCCAATCGGGAACCTAGGGTCCCTAGGAATAATCTAATAATTGTAAATAGACCATTCACGGGTGTTGGGTGTTTGTGGGTGTGTGTTTCCCTGGGGCATATAAGCTGGCCTGCGAGCCAGCTACTTTGTCTTGTTCTTGCTGAATAAAAGTACATTAGCTGAAATCACTCATCCTTCTGCGTACTTTTCAGGAACCCTAACAGTGGTGGAGCAGAAGCAGGGAGGAAAGTAGGATGGAGGAATTTGCCGAGTGGGTGTAACAATAAACTTCAAAGGTGGTGGTTGTATGGACCAAAAAGGAGCGGCATAAACAGGGGTGGAGAAATGAGGGTTGTCTGCAAAATCTGAGGAAATACGTCCGGTTCTGAATTATCAACACCTTTGAAGTGAAACAAGTAAAAAGTCCATGAGAAAAACCACTTTTGGAAAAGCAGGAATACAGCAAACAGAAAGTGAACTGACAGCTGAATGGCTGACAAGGAATGCAGAATCAAAAATAAAAACTGAAGGACATGTGAGGTGAAAGTGGGAGGAAATGCCGAACAAAATTTAAAAGTTGACTAAGATTGTTGGGGAAAAGATCAACAACCTCAGATATGCAGACGATACCACTCTAATGGCAGAAAGTGAAGAGGACCTTAAGAGCTTCTTGCTCAGGATAAAAGAGGAGAGCGCAAAAGTGGGCTTGAAGCTCAACATTAAAAAAAACTAAGATCATGGCATCTGGCCCCATCACTCCTTGGCAAATAGAAGGGGAAGTCATGGAAGTCGTGACAGACTTCCCGTTCCTGGGATCCCAGATCACCGCAGACTGTGACAGCAGCCATGAAATTAAAAGACGCCTGCTCCTTGGGAGGAAAGCGATGGTGAACCTAAACAGCATGATAAAAAGTAGAGACATCACCCTGCCAACAAAAGTCCGCATGGTCAAAGCAATGGTATTCCCAGTAGTCATGTATGGCTGCGAGAGTTGGACTGTGAGGAAGGCCAAGCGCCGAAGAATAGATTCTTTTGAACTATGGTGCTGGAGAAGACTCTTGAGAGTCCCTTGGACTGCAAGAAGATCAAATCAGTCAATCCTAAAATAAATCAACCCTGACTGTTCCCTGGAAGGCCAGATAATGAAATTGAAGCTCAAATACTTTGGCCACCAAATGAGAAGGGAGCACTCACTGGAGAAGACCCTGATGCTGGGAAAGATTGAAGGTCAAAGAAGACGGGGACGGCAAAGGATGAGATGGTTAGACAGTGTCATAGATGCAACGAACATGAAGTTGAGCAAACTTCAGAGGACGGTGGAAGACCCGAAGGCCTGGTGTGATCTGGTCCATGGGGTCGCGAAGAGTCGGACTCGACTGTGCGACTGACCAACAACAACAAGATGCACAGGGAAAGCGAAGAAGACCAGTGCAGAAAGGGCCTACTACTGAATGCTTTCCATCTTTGTACGGTTGTTGCTTCTTCATCCATGGGGATAGCCACCTGCTCTGTGTCTTCTAGCAGGAACAATTGATACATTATATTTCTATATTAATAGACCACTCAATTCATCTGATAGTACATGAGAAACGACGCCAAACACACAGATGTTGGGTCCAGTTATTCATGCTATCTTGGGGCAGGTTCTTCTACTATTCGGAAGTGGGAACAATATTATTTTTGCTTTACAGATGTTATAGCCATGTGTAGGGGAGCCTACCAGTCATGACTAGAACATAGCATGGACCAAAATTTTGGAACAGAATAATGGGGGAATCTACTCACAGACTATTCATAAGTTTGATTAGGGCAAAAAGGCACCCAAATATGAATTATACTGACTTTTCAATGACGATTCAATTTAAAAAACACCTCTCATGTCAAAATTGAGTGTTCTGGGGCAAGTATGGAGTAACATCTGGTGAGCCAATTCAAATATCTCCCTTTGTACCACCTGAGCTGGTTTCAAGAAGCTGATGACACCCATCTTGCACAGGTGTGAGGTGAGGCCAAATGTAGTCCAAAGAGGCAAAGTGTTATGTTTCAGGCCAGTCTGTGGTTGCTGTAAATATTCTGTGGGAACAGTCATAGGTCACACATTCTTTTGTACTGTAAGATCTGCGAGGTAGCATGTTAATGATTCAAAGGACCTATCATATGACACAACACACTATTGCAGCTGTTGTTTTGCTTTTATCGATTTCCTTACTTCAAATATCAAGCCAACTCTCCTTTGGTCCTAGGGAGATTATCTTTTCATTACTTTATGTGTGTCACTTCCAGCTAAACCTGAAGAGCAACAAGTGAAGGGAAATTTCTGGTTTGAGAAGAGCAAAGGCAGCAGCAGATTGGAGTCTGGGGTCAATGAAAATGCAATCTTGGAGTTGTCCTTTTGACCATGAGATTATGGGCTACTTTTCTTAAATGCAGTTTGACCTTGCATGTGACAAAAGGATGTAGATGTGTTTAGAAACAAAGTGATTAGTTTTGTAATATAAAACCCAAATCTGCTTTCTTTCATTTAGTCTTTGAAAAGGAGGAGCTGTTACATAAGCATTAAAAAGCATTTCATTCGGAACAATTTAATCCAGTTGTATTACTATTATTCAGAACTTTCCCCCCTCCCGAAAGTAGAAAGAGAACAGGAGCACAAGAACTGAGGTAGACTACAGCTTAATTCAGTCCAGTATTCTGTTTTCAACAATCACCAGAAGATGCCTCTGATATACCTACAGTTAGCAACAGTACTTGAACCCGCTATTCAGGTATATACTGACTTTGAAAATGGTGGATTCACTGAGCTGTTATTACTAACAGACATTGACAAATGAGGGACCCACAAGGGCTTGCAGGGGGCATCTTATTTCCTCTTCCCCAATATTTCCTCTTTTCCTTCCCTGAAATCTCCCATAGCCTTTCCTGTTTTCCTGCCTCCTTATCTCCTTCCCACACCCACTTATCTTTATCTGTTCTCTTGTCTTCAGCTTTCCCTCCTTCCCTACCCTGGCAGCTCTTACCCAGAAAAACTAAGACTCTGTTGTGCAATGAGGAACCCACAAGGACTCCCACACAGAAGATAAGTGCATTGTCTGCACAAGCGAACACAACAATGGGCCTGGAGGTGGAGGCTGCACTGGCAGGAGTGAGGTGGAGGGTGGTGCCATGTCTTGGGGCTCCAGTGGCAATGCAGGAAGCTGTGCCAGGCACAGTGGTGAACTGGGAGTTGTGCTCGGGGGGGGGGAGACTCAAAGTCCAGAGAAAGGTCTCCTGTCTATGTAATGGTTTCCTCTCCTATCCCCTCCCCACAGCAATGATGACCTGTCTCCCTCTCTGGCACTGTACCCTCCCATCCTCCCCACCTCATCAGGCTGCTCACCCAGCTGTCGTAGCTAGCCAGCCCACCCGGCTGAAGTGCTGCCATCTGCCTACAGCCTCCCTCTCATAGGTCCACCAGAGAAACTTTGCACAGGAGCATAAGACAACATAAAAACATAAGAAAAGTCATGTTGGGTTAGGCCAATGGCCCATTCAGTCCAACACTCTGTGTCACACAGTGGCCAAATCCCAGGCATCATCAGGAGATCCACCAGTAGGGGCAGAACTCCAGAAGCCCTCCACCTGTGGCCCACAAGCACCAAGAATACAGAGCATCACTGCCCCAGACATACTGTTCCAGCTATACCTTGTGGCTAATAGCCACTCATGGATCTCTGCTTCATAAATTTATCCAATCTCCTCTTGAAACTGTCAATGCTTCTAGCTGATAATGCTCCTTGGTTTGGGGGGAAGTATGCTGTCCACCACCACCACCCGGTTTTCAGATTTTTCTGCAAGCGTGTAGAAAAATGGGTCCGATCTGCATATTTAAGTATCCACAGATCAGCCCACACTTCACTATTAGATATAAGTTAATTAATAGAACTATATTTAATACATTTGTCTAATATTTTTAGTTTAAAGGCTTTTAAGCTAAGAACCATTAATGCATCTTGTAACAGTAAATTCCACAGGTTAATTATGCAATTTGTGAATAAATGCTTCATTTAGTCTCTCTTGACCTAAGTTCTCTAGGTAAACATAAGGTCTGGAGTGGGGGAGGATTGTCTACCATTACTGGATCAATTTTATATACAACCTGGGATGTTACCAGTTTTTAATGTATTTTGTACACATGTGAATGGTGAGAAAAAAGGGGGGGCTTTGTCATTGATAGGACTGATGTGAATCAGTTTAGTCTTTGAATGTTATGATTTCTTCTTAATGTCCTCATCATAAAAAGAAAACTTCCAGCATATACTAACTTGAAAATAAATGTCCATTGACAAAAAATCTAATGATTTCAACATACTTCCCATTGAAAATACATAGCAATTGGGAACAAATTATGTTAATGTGTTTAATTTTAAAATGAAGCCTTTAAAAAAAAGCTACATTGTGCCTACACTGAATGAAGATGACCTTGTATCCAAGGGGGATTCTGGTCCATAATGAAAAACATCTGACAAGTGTATAATGTACACAGGATGTATATTCTCCACAGTTCTGATTACAATGGGCTCTTTTCATTAAAGAAAACCTTAGTTCAGCCATTTCCTAGCAAAGGTTAGGACTTTGCATGGAAAAAAAATATTGGAATGTGCTTTTTTGAAAAACCCCACAGAGCACATTTTACTGCTATTCATTAAAACTCATTTTTCTTCTGATCACACATAGCCTATGATGGCTGCCTGGAATAGAAAGAAACAGCAAGATTATGGGGTATTTTTTTTCCCTAATGGTAGAGAAATGTATTGCTTTCCAGAACACAACAATAATAAAAAATGCTACAAACCCATTTCTTCTAGAATAGGGATGCAGCTAAATTTTTCCAGTTTGCTGGTTGCATGCAAATATCTCCAATTTCATTTTACTTCTCTGTTGTAAGAAAAGAACGCATGCCTTTATTTTAAAACTAATTTGTTTTTCCTCCTGCCATTTCTTCCTGTAAAACTGTATGCATTCATTATGTATAAATGACATTAAAATGGTATAAAAGAAACAAATTACTACCAATAACAAAAATGAGGCAAAACGAATTATGGGGATAGCGCACACAATTGAAGCAGAAATTAGAGTGGCCATGCTATACCTGTTCTTTTAAAAAAGGAAGAAAAGAAACATAACAGAGGATCTTCCCTATCCTACCTTGTGGATCAAGAGACCCTGTCCCATGATTTTCTGGTGTAGTGCTATTCATCTTTTTTTTTTTTGTCATCTTCTGGGCATGGAACAGGGGTCACTGGGGGCATGGGGAGATTTGTAAATTTCCTGCATTGTGCAGGAGGTTGGACTAGATGATCCTGGAGGTCCCTTCCGACTCTATGATTCTATGATCTCTGGCCAGCTCACTGATTCTGTACTTAAACAGGTCTGAGTCCTAAGTAGGCATGACAAAGTTATAAAGACAAGATGGAAGTGTTACTGTTGGGCGGAAGATCTGACCCAGGATTGAAGGAGTTCCCCCATTCTGCCAATGTAGATGGGCCAAGGCTGCAATGATATGGTTCCTACAACCCACTCCAGTCAACATCCCACCTGCATCATTCTGTACCAGCTGAAGTTTCCAAACTCTTCTCAAGGGCAGCCCCACACAGAGCACATTACATTAATCTGATGTAACCAGAGCATGTGCCTTAGAGGCCAGATCTTTTCTGCTCAGGAAAGGCTGCAGCTGGTAGCCAGTTGAAGCTTGGAAAAGGCACTTCTGCGCACATCTGCCACCTGCTTATCCAGCAGTAGGCCTGGGTCCAAAAGCACCCCCAGACTATGGTCCTGTTCCATCAAGTGGAAAGCAACCCCATCCAGAATAAATGACACTTTAAGTCCTAGGTCAGACCTTCTGCTCATAGGCCTCTAGGACTGCAAAGCATTGGATTGTCTCATTTAACAGCTGGACAGAAGTACTTAATAATAGTGAGAGGCTGGAGCCTTTAGGGACATCACAGCTCAGTTTCCACATGGGTGCTTCAGTTTCTGTCATAAAAACTCTTTATGTACGTTCTAAGGGGGGAGGGACCCCTAAAATCACCAAAGTATGATCCCTGAAGTGCCCATCACCACTTTTCCCACAAGATCTAATAATATTTTATGCTCCACAGTATAAAAACTGCAGATAGAACTAACAGATATAGCCCAGAGACATTGCATGTGTCCATTTGCAGACAGGGCTGTGAAGGTGGGAGACTTGGGGACAAAATTCATAGGGTCCAACTCAGCTGAAGGTCCCCTGAAACCAGTGTCATGCTGCATTCAGACAATGTATCAATGTATCGCAATTTATTTTACCTCTCATGCAGTTCTATACTGCAGCCCCTAGGGGTGCAGTACAATAAACAGCAGTAGCTCTGACTATCTGGTTGTCATGCCTTTCTGCAAATTTACTACAAGGTGGCAAACACTCACATATCCCGCTAAGCCCTGCAGCCTCCTTTCTGATTTTTCTATTCCTCCACTATTGATCAGTCTTGATCTCAACTCTTTCTCATCCCCGCTTGGCAACTCAGAACCCACTTAATAACAGTATAGCAGCAAACCCTTGTTAATACTATGAGCAGAAGGGAAAGTTAATATTTCACCATGATCTATCACAGTAATAAATAGATGCTCCCCCCCCCTCCACTCTGTACATGCACGGTAAAAGAATGTCTTAGTAGTTATACATGTGGAATGAAGTTAGAACTCCCTCCACCCTTAATTAGATATGATTATGTTTTAAACACTGTTTAGGCAGTGGGTGGTTGTTGTGTTGGTGGGACATCTAATATCCTTTTGTAAATATTAGTATGCTACTTTAATCTTTGTCTTATATGTCAAATAGCATAATCTTTTTAGAAAATATGTCAACAAAATCAGTCCCTACAATCCTAATATTTCTCATCTAACACCACTACGTTATCAGTTTGCCCTCCTTTTGTGCTAGGTAAAGGTACAAGGGTAAACTGAAATAGAATCCTTTCTGATGTACTTGTCAAAGATGTACTTGCCAAAATTCACTTCATCAGATATAAGAAATGTATCCTATATTGGTAAAAATAGATGTGTGCATGTACAAATATAAAATTACAAAATTGGACACATGGTTTGGATCAGTGTCAAATGGGCCCCCCAGATGGAATTGTCGTCTGGAGGCCCAGGGTGGCTCTGGACAGCCTGTTTGCAAATAAGATTCTTCTTCTTCTTCTTTTTGCTAGCAAGTCACAGCTGGCTTATGGTGACCCCATGGATTTTGCAAGGCAAGAGACATTCAGGGGTGGTTTGCCATTGCCTGCCTTCACATCACGACCTGCTACTCCTTGGTGGTTTCCCTTCCAAATACCAACCAGGCCTGATCCTGCTGAGCTTCCAAAATCTGACAAGATTGGTCTATCCTGGGCTACTCATGTCAGGGCAATCCACTAGACCACCTAAAATTTCTCAGTTCCCAAGTTCGACCTGAAACCCAACTGTAAAGGTCAAGAAACATCACCTTGGCCAATTAAAAATAAGGGAATCAGAACTGGGAGAGAAGGGTTTTTTGACCCAAAAATCAACTTTCAAATCCCCAATATACCCAATGAAATATAGACGTTTTCCAACATTATTTCTGCTGCAGTAGATCAGCATTATACACACAGCATATGTATAAATGAGGTAAATTGTACATGTAAATATGATATTAATTGTGAATAAAACTGTACAATATGCATACACAATGGAGGGGGGGGGGAACCCTACAAAACCACCAGGAAAAAGCAGAGACCCAAACGTGTTGACGAAAATATAAGCAAATGTAAAAAAGAAATGAAAAAGAGAACACTCATTCATCCCGAATATTGACTTCTCCTTTTCCTACCTCCTCCTTCCACAAAGCTGTTTTCCTGTGTGAAAAGAAACTTTCTTAAGAGTCTGCCCAGGCCAAGTTATACCACATGAAGGAAATGAAGGTTGTGTGCAGAGGGCAAAAGGTGAGCTCACGTTGTTGATTCAAAAATGGAACACCAAGAGAACACATAATATGCCATTATGTCTATGGTTTCAACTTGAATTCCGCATAAATTATTCTAGGAATGTTTGCGTAGTCTCTTTTTATATCTCCCTGGCAAGAACTATTTTGATTGCATGGTCCCTTTACTCTTCACATGTTATCCTTTCAGAACTCTTTTTCGGTCCTCTAGATGTTTTGTTTTGCAAACTTTTTTTTTTAGAAAAATAAAAAATAAAACCTACTGCACCACTTGGAAGAGCAATGAAGCAGGCTGCAGCAGAAATTTCTGTTTATCTAAGGCATGGGCTGTGACTTGAAATGAAGAAAACAAAGATGGTGGCGGAAACCTGTGCTAACTTTCTCTCAAGTTGGTCCCCCACTAGGTCTTGGATTTGGAATGGCCATGATTCAATTGTATGAGATTTTTTTAAAAAAATAAAACACAGTGGTAAAACTAGGATATTCCTCCAGTCAAAGCACTCTTGGAGGCATCTATGGGGGTGACTGTCCCTTTGCATTTCCTGTTCTTTGCCATTTTTCACTCTGTAGCAAGTAAAGTTACTGACTTTTTAGATTTTAGAATAGTTATTTTGCAATTGCATTCTTATAATAAAACCAGAAAAATACGACTAATATTTTGGCTTGTTGCATTATAGAAGAAACAGAGCTTAAGACCACCTTCAAAGAAGAGCTGATAAATAACTGTTTATTCATGGCCATGGGAGAATAGTAGCCAACAGGGAAAGAACAGGAAATCATTCATTAGGCTAAAGACTAAGGAATGAAAGGGGGGAAGTGCAAGAGCAGGACTTTTGCTGAATGGGATGTACTTCCGAGTATAATAGTGCATTCTTGCCCTGGAGGGTGGGCAGGAATGGCAGATGTTTAAAAGGATACAAAAAAGAAAAGAAAAGAAAAGAACCATTGGACTTCTTTTGCCCCCCCCGAAGGGGATTTTTTTTAATTTGCATTTCTAAAATAACTACATAACTATAACGAAAAAAGAGGAGAGGGAAGACTACAGACTAAAGGAGACAGAGAAGAAGGCACTAAAAGCCCAAGTGTAGAAGGTTACACATGCTTATAGATAAAAAGTTGTAACTCTTATCTGTCTAGACAGAGAATAGCTCCAAAGCTAATTAAGAAATATAGAGACCTTAAAAGACATTGACATCTCCCATTACGCTTTCCCTCCCTCCCCACAAACATGACAT
>NW_015168695.1:187786-235798 GCF_001447785.1 Gekko japonicus
TCCCCGAGCCTCCCCGAGCCGCAGCGCTCCTGTGCAGGCTCGGGAGACCCGGGAGCGGGGCTTGCCACCACGCGGGCTGCCGGAGCGGCGCTCCGGAGGGCTCTGGGGCGAAAAGACCCCTGCTTATAGATATAATGTTGTAACTCTTAACAATTAACTTCCGACATGAGGAGTTTCCTTGTTCATCACTTCAAGTTAGAATCCAGCTTATCTGTCTAGACAGAGAATAGCTCCAAAGCTAATTAAGAAATATAGAGACCTTAAAAGACATTGACATCTCCCATTACGCTTTCCCTCCCTCCCCAGAAACACAACATTGTGGAGCATAGATTCACTCAGTCCATACAGTCATCTCAATTGATCCTCTTCCTTCTCTGTTAATTCTTCTTTCATAAAGAGCTTTAATGAAACAGGCTAGACACGGTCTCAATTTCATCTATAATCCAAAATTCACTGCTTCTTGTTATAAACACTGTCCTTTTAAAAGTATCGCCACGTTTAGAGCCGTTCCCGTCAAATATCCCACTTTAGCCAGCAAATGGCACCTGATTCTATGCTGTAAGAAGAGTCTATGGTTAGGTCACCTGACCTAGCCCTCCGTTTTTCTTCTTCCTGAGAGAAGCTTGCGTCCCACCTCCCTCAATGCCTTTGATCGCCATCTTGGAGGGTTGTTTACATTTACTGATTAAAGCTGCCAAAGTCTCAAAGGTCTGTAAACACTTTTGTTGGAAAATTTCTCTGATCTAGTCCTTCTACTGTAATCCATTGCCACTGTTAGCTCAGTCCCCCATCGTCCCGCTTCGTTCAATCGCTTGAGGGGGTAGGGTGTCCCCTCCCCCTTCCCACTTTAATTTGTGGGGGCTTCGCAACACGGCTCCGATGTCTCGTTTTAACTTAAACTCACTCATCCATCTTCAAAAATGATCCAACAGGTCTCCCTGGGATCTTGCTAGGCAGAGTAAAATCGCCAAACCTTCATACGCTTGTCCTGGTGGTTGCTTTGAATCCAATACTGGGAATCAGGGGAGGACCTTTGGGGCAGAGAGTAGCCCCCCTGTGCTGGCTGTCAGCTGGAGGTAGGGCTCTCCAAAGCCTCCTGGCTAGGAGCCCATTGCCTATGGACTCCATGGGAGAGCGCACACAATGGCGCTCCCTCCTAATCCCCGATTCATGGCACACGTCTCTTGGAGGAACAAAGAGACGCGGCCATCATTGAAGCGCCGAAATCTGGAAGTCAGAACGATTGGACTTTCTACCCCTTTTTGTTATATGCAAAAACATTATAAAATGAACTCTTAGGAAAATGTGACTTGGTCATTATGTGACTTTGTCATCATGTGATAAAGTAAGAACAGCATAATATTAAAGTTGTGTTAATGTACAAAAGAAACACAGGTCATAGGACAGATTGACAGCTCATTGTCTGCTGTTGTGCAGTCCTTTCTGTAGCACCTCTGCTTTCATATGCAGAGTTTCTTCTTCGAAAGTACCCCGTATGAAAATTATGCCTCATGTGGAAATTTATCTCCCCCCCTCAAAAAAAAGGCCTCACTTCTCAGTGAATGGTAGAGGTTCACTGAGCCTCAGACAAGCAGTTCCTGAGGGAAGTCTTTTTAGAAAACCTCTGATCAAAAATGGACACGCAAAGGTAGCTTGGCATTATTGTAGGATGATTTCTAATTTTCAAAAGATGCAGACCATGGGAAAGCGTGGTTGATTTCTGTAATTCAAAATTCTGAGTTGGAGCTCAATGAGTGCAATGAGTTAGTGATCACAGTGCTGGATTAGGGCTCTGCAGTGAAGCATGCTGGGTGACCTCTCTTAGTTCAGCTGCTTTCACTCAACTTATGTGAAGATAAAAAGTCAGAGGGGCATTTATGTTGTCCAGTCTCTGACATGCATGGACTAGTCAGGGCTATTCAGGTGGCTGCTTTTAAATACACTTCTAATATACTATAGATAAATGTAACATGCATACCTGATTAATATTTGATCATTGATCAATGAACTGAGCCAAGGGACAGTGTCTCTGATGGTGATAGGCTAAACCTACCTCCATAAGGTCATACATAGATATGTGCAAATTCTTATGGCCATTCAGGTGATTTCCTTCTTGTTGCTTGTTCTGCATCTTTTGGGATGGGGTAGAACTAAGCATGTCTGAAATGCAGAGCATGCTTCTGTATCCTAGGAGCTCTGGAGACTTTCATAAACTTGGGCATTCAGAAGCTAAGACTGACAGGACCACTGTTTTTATAAGAGGAGCACAGAATGGTTAATGAAAGGAGGCTTTACAGTGTAATCTACCAAGTGGGAAGGATGGTTAGTTGAAGCATAGATAAGTGCTTTTCACTCTATTGATACATACTTGGTTCTGTCTACTTTTCTGCTTTACAGCTTTCTTTCTTATCTGTCTGTATATCCCCACTCCCCTCATGTCTCTGTCTTTTCTTCAGCCATTTACCCCAGAGGGAGACTCCAGTGGCTTGTTTTTCTTTGGACACAGTATGGTCAGGAAGTGGCTTTCTTTACAATGGGAACCATGCAAAAGGTCTCTAAATAGCTTCCCTGCTCAGATTTCTTTTCAGCATAACAATTTGAGCATTAGCGTTCAAAGACAGCAAAGGGACTGAGAAATCAAACACTTCATGAGAACAAGACTCTACAAGCGCCACAGGAGTTGTGCATAAATCCTTTGCGGCCCATTAAATAAAGACTTTTGTTGCTTTAAAGAATGTTTTGCAACTCATTTATTTTAAAGTTGTTGTACTGGGTTTTCAGTCAGTCCCAACAACTCTGGGCAGTACTAATCACAAAAAACAATGATTCCCAAAAGCAGAACATTAAAAATGACAAGAAATTATATCCTACCAACTGCCAGTGCAATGCAGTGGTGTAACAGGATCTTACCTAAGTCACCCTTTCCCCAACAGCCCATTTCCATAAGAACATAAGAGAAGCCATGTTGAATCCGGGAAATGGCCCATCCAGTTCAACACTCTGTATCACACAGTGACCAAAACCCAGGTGCCATCAGGAGGTCCCCCCGGGGGGGGGGGCAGAACTTCAGAAGCTGTCCCACTGTTGCCCACAAGCACCAAGGATACAGAGCATCACTGTCCCAGACATAGTGTTTTTGGGTGAAGAAGTACTTCCTGTTCTAAACCTACTGCTCATTGATATCATTGAATGCCCATGAGTTCCTGTACTGTGAGAAAGGGAGAAAAGTACTTCTTTCTCTACTTTCTCCCATGCATAATTTTGTAAACCTCTAACTTGTCACTCCTCAATTGTCATTTCTTTAAGCTAAAGAGCCCTACCCTCTTTAACCTTTCTTCATAGGGAAGGTATTTCATCCCCTTAATCATTTTAGTTGCCCTTTTGTGCACCTTTTCCAGTGCTTTAATATCTTTTTTGAGGTGCAGTGACCAGAACTGTACACAGTATTCCAAATGAGGCTGCACCATAGATTTATACAGGGGCATTTTGATACTAGCTGATTTGTTTTCAATCTCCTTCCTAATAATCCCCAGCATAGCATTTCCCTTTTTTATTGCAGTCGCACACTGACTTGACATCTTCAGTGAGTTATCTATCATGAGTCCAAGATCTCTCTCCTGGTCAGTTACCGCCAGTTTGGACCCCATCAATGTATATTTATAGTTAGGATTTTCGGCTCCAATGTGCATTACTTTGCACTTGCCCACATTGACACCCACTCACTCAGCCTCAACAGATCCCTCTGGAACTCCTCACAGTCCTCCCTGGTTCTCACTGCTCTGAACAACTTAGTGTCATCTGCAGACTTAGCCACTTCACTGCTTACTTCCAACTACAAATAATTAACAAACAAGTTAAAAAGCACCAGTCCTGCAATACCCCACTGCTTACCACTTTCCCTTTGAAAACTGCCCATTTATACTCAGTCTCTGTTTCTTGTTAAATAACCAGTTTTTAATCCACAAGAGGACTTGTCCTCTTATCCCATGACTGCTGAGACATGGGGGCCTTTGATGAGGAACTTTATCAAAAGCTTCTGGAAGTCTAGGTAAACAACATCTACTAAGTCAACTTGTCCACATGTTTGTTCATCAATGTGCCTACTAATTCTATCTTTAATAACAGATTCCACCAACTTACGCGGTATTGATGTTAGACTGACTGGCCTGTAATTTCCATACCTCCTCTGGAAACCTTTTAAAAGATGGAAGCTACATTAGCTACCTCCCAGTCCTCAGGAATGGAGGCAGATTTTAGTGATAGACTGCATATTTTTGTCAGGAGATCCACAAGTTCACATTTGAGCTCTTTCAGAACTCTTGGATGTATGGCATCTGGGCTTGGTGATTTGTCCATTCTTAATTTTTCCATCAGTCATAGGACCTCCCCTCTTGTCACCTGAATCCAGCTCAAGTCTTTTGATACCTCTCCTGAAATCGGCAGTTCTGGAGTGGGCAAGCACCTCCCATCTTCCACAGTTAAGACAGAGGCAAAAAAAAAATGCATTCAGTTTCTCAGCCATTTCCCTATCATCCTTTAGTAATCCAAGGGCCCTGCTGTCTCCCTGGCTAGTTTTCTGCTTCAAATGTATTTGTAATGTATGTAATTTCTACTGTTGGTCTTTATGTTTTTTGCAATATGTTCCTCATAGTCCCTTTTTGCCTGTCTGATCACTGACTTGCATTTTGTTTGCCAAAGTCTGTGCTCCATTTTATTTACCTCACTTGGACTAGCCCTCCACTACTTAAAGGAATCAATGGCCCCTGCCACACGGCAGGGAAAACACTGGGCAAAGTGCGGCTTTTAAAAGCCGCACCAAAAAAGAGACGCCGCGGCGGGATCCCACGATCCCGAGCCACGGCGCCGTTGCTCCCCGGCACGATCAGATGCCGGGGAGGAAGAGATGAATGGGAGGGGGAGGCTGCCGAACTGCACATGCTCGAGCATGCGCAGTACGGCCGGGGGCTGGGGATGCGCCGGCGAACAGACGCGCCGGCGATTTCACGGCCAGCGGTGATGCGGCCTTTCGTAAAGAACCACCTAGGTAGGTGGTTCTTTTTTGCTACGGGTTTTGGCTGGTAGGGGCGGATTGGGGACGGGCTAGGAATGGGTGCAGCACAATTCCCAGATGTTGCTGTGGGATTGCGCCCATTTGCTGCGGCCCCGATCCGTCCCTCTCCCGGCCCAAAACGGCTCAGAGTTCATAGCACAAAATGGGGCCTAAATCCAAGAACTGCAGATAAACACCCTAAAGTACATTTGTCAATTTTCCTGCATAGATATATGAAATACACACATTCACAATTCAGTTTTAAAGACACTCATTGCTGATGATGAATAGCAGTGTCACTAGGAAACCTGTTATTCTTCTCCAGGTGTGGCAGTTGAGTGGCTAACTATAGGGTTTAGGGGACATAAATTGGATTAGCCCACCTAGTCATTATGGGGCATGCATTCATAACCTTTAGTTAGGTTCAAGTTTTTCTCAGATTGTTAGCAACTAGATTGCATTTGAAAGAATTCAGTTTTCATAAATTTGGTTTTGATGGAAGATATTTAGGTAGTGAGGAGTGATCACAGCTGCTAGAATGTGACTTCTTAACTCATGGCACTTGGTCATAATGGCCTTGGTTACTAGTGCATGTTATGTTTGAAAAATCATTACAGTATTGTAGTATAGTAATGTTGTTTCCTGATAAATGTATTGCTCTTTACAGTCCATGTCTCACTCCTTCTTAGGCTGAAAAGCTCTTAAAACTAATCTGGTCCTTTGGATTGGGTAGGGCAACAGCAGGCCAGACTGGCCCATTACTATTGGGTGAGCTTCATGGCCAAAGGGGTTCTTGAACTGGGGTCTTCCCAATCTTAGTCTGGAACACTAATTGGTGTACTACACTGGTTCTCAGCCTTTCCCACTCTTAATGTTTGAGACCTTAAACCTGGACACATAATCCTGGTATCTTTTGTATAAAAATATGTGTTGCAGCACTGAATGAAGGCTTCTTTCATTCTCCTTTAGCAATTTTTCCTCTCCACCTCCCCCCATCTTGTATTCTCTACTACTACAATTGCTTTCCAGTAGCTTTTGATCTTGGCAAAACTTACCATTTTGGAGAATGTTTCTACCATTACCAGTCTTGGGTATTCCCTTCTCCTGAATTTAAGAAGCAATCCTAAACAAGTCTGCTGAGAAGTCCCATTTTATTCAACTAATTGAATGCTCCCAGGAAAGTGGTCATGCAGTGCAATTCTAAGCAAAGTTATGCCCTTCTCAGGCCAATGATATCAATGGACACAAACAGGTATAATTGTGCTTAGGAGGTCAGAATGTACTCTGCTTACCCTTGCTCTTGGAGTTGCCGCTAAAGCTGTCTCATGAGAGCCAGTTTGGTGTAGTGATTAAGTGCATAGACTCTAATCTGGGAGAACTGGGTTTGATCCCCCACTCCTCCACTTGCACCTGCTGGATGACCTTGGGCAAGCCGTAGTTCTGTCAGAGGTGTTCTTGAAAAAGAGCAGTTTCTGTCAGAGCTCTCTCAGCCCCACCTACCTCACAGGGTGTCTGTTGTGGGGAGGGGAAGGGAAAGGAGTTTGTAAGTCACTCTGAGACTGCTTTGCGCAGTGTAAGGTGGGGTATAAATCCAATCTCCTTCTCCTCCTCCTAGGCAACTAATCACAAAACTGCAGAAGAAAACTTGTTGGTCAGTCTTGCCCATCCCATAGTATGTTTTATCATAACCTCTGCCAAATTATATTAATTGTTCTATGTTCCCTTTCCAAAATTCTTCAGGTTTTGTATCTAGCCTTTATAAATCACAGTATTATTGGACAGCTTCACCACTGGTATGGTCCACAACAGTTGACCTTATATGACTTGTGGTTTGAGACTCCAATAAATGTATGGGATATACTATTCAAGAAAAAAAGTAAAGAGTTCTGATTTTCAATAGGATGACAAGGGCATATCATAATAGACAGCAAAGATTGCATGAAAATGATATCCAGCAATGTATTTGACAAGTCCTGCAATTCAGTTATGCTCAGATCAAGGAAAATGGCAGTTCTTTGGCAGGTGAAGTAGAAACCTAGATGCCTTAAAATGGTCATAGTCTTTATAATGCTTACCAAAGTATTGTAGTAGTACATTTAATGGGATCGGGATGTTAGGATTTCTTATACAGGCCCTGAATAAAATGTTTGGTTATTGACAAATGCCTAATTTTGAAGAACTGGCAGGTTGTGCTTGCAATCCGGCTATTCCTTGTATTGTTTCTGATGTCATTATTTAGTACAAATGTAGCATAATGTAAGCAAAAACTCTTCCTAAAGAAACACAATAATAGATGACACAAAGAAAGAACAGTAAGTTTTTAAGCAAAGGGTTAATGTAAGCCAATGTAGTCATCATGTATATGTAGGCTTCATTTTGTTTTTGAATCAGAACTAAGGGATTAAAACAAAGGGCTTCACAGAAGGGGGTGTTTTTCTGGGTTTTGAGTTCTAGGCATAAGGGGCAGTCAGAGTCATTTAGGAAAGAGAAGACTTTCTGCACTGTGTGGTGGGCTGAAGTACCTGGGCACAAGGCTGCTACTTAGAAGTGCAGAAGGCCATCGTTTAATTCTGGGCTGAGTTACAGAGCATATACTTTTAATGCAGAACATCCAAGGTTCAATCTCCAATTAAAGGTTTTGAATAACCAGGGTGAAAAAAGCCTTCTCTAGCAGCTACTGAGAGCTGTGACCAGTCTGAGGGACCACAATGGGATGAGACAGTTTAATTCAGTTCTTAGGAAGAATAATTCTTGTGTGGAAAGTAGCTGCCTTGATGGTCTTTTCCCATATCATCTTGAGGTTCCTTCCTCCATTATCAGAGTGTAATAGGAAGTGGTCATGCTGCAGCAGCTTCCAGACTGCAGAGTTAAACCAATCCGAAGAGGCATGGTATGCCTTGTCTGTCTTTCAGGCCAGTGGGACGTTAAAGCTGATCAGTCAGTGGCATCAGTAGAAGATCTGAAGAAAGAAATTGCAGGTGTAAAGATGCCAAAGAAGTGGTGAACCAACAGGTGGGTTTTGATTATCACTCACAGCTCTGAAGGCTGCTTGTATATCAAATGAGGGAAAACAGGATTGGAGAGGTTCCTTTCTTGTGTCAATTATTCATTTACTATGTGCTCTCATTGACATATTTTGTCAGCACATCATATTCATACTAACAACCAAATAAGCAGACCATAAAAATTCTATTGTAATGTAGCGTTATACCACTTGCACCACTGCGTGCCTGCATCTTATAATGCTAGGGCATTTCAGCATTGTATTTTGAATCTCCATATTGCTAAGGAAATAAACTCTGTGCCTTAGCCCTTTTCTTCCCGATAATGGTATAATTTATAAACAAAAATCTATTGCCTTAACTTGTAGTTCCAGTTTTTCTTTTTTGTAAAAAATGAAGGGCTTGTTTAGTAATGTATTTTTTCTTCTTTTTCTAAGCAGTTATCATGAGGCCTACAATGACTAGTTTTCTTCTTATCGGATAATCTTTGACCTTGTTTGGATGAATGGTATGACGGACCTTGCTACATTGATAAGAAGGGAAATGACTTCCTAGCCAGACTGGCTTGGTGACATTCTTATGAGCCATTTTGGACTACTAGATGTTTGTACTCATTGACCCCAGACGTGGGTTCTGATAAACATGTGGAGCTTCACTGTCTGCGATATCTTCTCCATTAATTTCAATGAAGGAAGGAAGTGACTGTATTTGCATCAATGTCCAGATGGGTCTTTGTACTAAATTCTTTATCAATTGAAACCAAGCCCAAGTACCTATAACTTCACAGTTCAGCACACTATAACCCTGCTTTTCCTTTTCTTCACTACTTGGTTACTTCTTCCAGTGCTGAAATTTGGATTTTAAACTTCATTGAATAGATTGGATTATTGCTAATTATTTGTGCTTTTGTAGGATGTAAGCATTGTTTCAATCTTGTCATCTTCAGCCTTTTAAGATCTGGGACTAAAGTCTGTTCTGCAACATGAAAGACAAATTGTAAATGTCCATCTCTTTTCTCTCTCGCTGTCTCTGTGCATCATATGCTACAAAATTAAATTGATGTAATATTATTTTCACTCTTATGGCTTCCCAAAAAGAAACCTGGACATTGTGTCTCAGTGAAAGGTTTGGCAGACACCTGTTGCATCCTTCCCTGAGTGACAGATCTCAGGGCAGAATGACTATTAAACCAGTTCAAATAGTGTACAAATGCCTTCGGTTCACCCATTATTTTCCTTCTTTCAAAATATTCACATAAAAAGAAAATGGTTGCTCTGACACTGGTGTTTGTGTGTGTTAATCAAGCAATATTCTTTTAGAATGTTTAAGAGCTGAGCTCCATACATTTTCTCACTGTGCATATTTCAACATTCTTGCAAGTTCTTTAAAAATAAGCCAGACCATCTGCATGGATTTGCTTGAGCAAGCAGAGACTTGCACCATAGTTTTTTTTTGAAATTCAGTTTTATGTCTTAGAAATAAGGCAGAGCTTGTTGCTGTCTCATCCATCATTTCCAGGAATTCCCCACTGCTTCCTTACTATTAGAAAGGTACAAGAGAGGGCACCCATTCATACAAAGGTACAAGAGAGGGCACCCATCCCCTCCATGCATTACCTAGCATCATGAACTGGTTGTCACAAAGCCCTCTGAAGTCACAATGGCTGCCATTATTAAACATGAGGAAGGTGAAACCTATATGAAATACTCAGTATCTTTAATCAGCATTGGCATTACAAACCCCAGCATTCCTTTAATGGTGCAAGTATCAGTGTTTTTCCGGTACTAGGAGTGTACATTTTACTATATCCGAGCTGAAAAAAATATCCAAACATACTTTGCCAGTATTTTCCAGCTATTCTTTCATCCAGATATAGATTCGGGTGTTTGTTTGGTTTTTTGGCTATCCGAAATGGCCAAGCCCCCAAAATCCTGAAAATATTTGGGATTTTCTAAGTGCCTGATAGTTGAAGTTAAGGGGTATTTAAAGGGCTTGTAGTCCCTTTAAATGCCTTCCAGGTGAACTCATCACTTGGAGAAGGTATATAAAGGGACTGCAAGTCCTTTAAATGCCTTTGGAGGTCACTTGCAGTTTGGAGAAGCATTTAAAGGGACCATGATCCCTTTAAACACATTTTTTTCTCCACTGAAACCAATGGAGGATGGGGGCACTTTCTTTGGGAGCCCATAGAATTGGACCCCCTGATCCAATCTTTTTGAAACTTGGTGGGGGGGGGGGTTTAGGAGAGGCACAGCAGCTATGCTATAAATTTAGTGCCTCTGCCAAAAAAAAAAGCCTTCCCAGAGCCCTAGATTCCCTTGGATTGATTCTCCATTATACCCTATGAGGACAAAAAAATCAGTATTTTGGAAAAATCACAAATCCAAATATCATACCAGTACTGGGATTTGGGAACATTAGAAAATACTGATATTTTTCAGGCTTAATAAACCCAAACCCGAAAAATACAGTTGTTGTTTGGGTTTTTTTTGCAGACCTGTATCTGGTACCTGAAAAAAAAGTATATTGTTTAACAGAACAACCATTATGTAAATGCCACACATGTAAACTCAGTTCAGTTCTGTTTTATTGTTTAACAATCAGGTTTATCATATTAATATCTTAGAGATGTTGTCTCAAGCCTCAGAACTGGAAATGTCTATTGAAGGCCATTTCATATGAATTGCAGCGACTATTGATTATTTCAGACTGGGACTGCATGGCTGTTTCCACACACTATTGGATATTGTGCTATCATTGCACTACAGCAATCATTCACAACTGGATTTTCCTATGTGACCAGACAGTCCACTTTCAGTTAATTCCTATAGGGCAATGATAATACAATATTCAGCACATGATTACTTACTGGAATGGCTGCAAAAGGGGAAAAGATCAATCCAATGTGTAGGAATTTAAGATGGCAACTCTATGTCAGATCCCAAGTCAGGATAACAAACCCACGTTCCAAAGAAGTAAGATTTATTTCCAAAGCATGGTTGATCATGAACATACAGAGATTGTTCAGAATAACGACAATACACAGGGGCAAAGTAATATAGGAACTTCAAACTTGGTTAACCCAATGGGTACATTTCCCTCGTAAGGGAGCTGATTAGAAAAGGCGCGAAGTAGCCTGAGAACCACAACAGCTCAATTCATAAACACAAGTTGAGTTCACACGGGAAATCTAATTAAGCCAGGCAACAAGACATAACACCCCGTCATCCACCTGCAGGAGAAACTTGGCAGTTACAGAAGCATACCAGAAGAGAATAACAAAGGGAGAGAAGGGAGGAATGGCAGGACGAGGGACGGGACGTGTCCCAGAGAAATGGCAGCTCG
This sequence comes from Gekko japonicus, assembly GCF_001447785.1. Taxonomy (NCBI): domain Eukaryota; kingdom Metazoa; phylum Chordata; class Lepidosauria; order Squamata; family Gekkonidae; genus Gekko; species Gekko japonicus. The sequence continues at coordinate 199,184 of NW_015168695.1, forward strand.
CTGACACTCTAGCTGGTTTGGATCTTCTTTTTTTTTTAGTGAACCAAACTGGCAAGTATTCAAACATTCCTAGTAATATGTATCCTGTCCATCCTATTTACCAGAGCAGCTAGCAAAAGTAATATTGTCATGAAACCCAATAAAACATAAAATAAACTTGTAGCCCAGCCCCTTGTATGATTGTTTGAAAGTAAGCTCCACAGATATTTGAGAGATTTGGTTTAGTAAGTGAGTATAAAACTGCAGCCTTATTCTTTGCAGCAGAGAATAAATATTCAACAACAGAAAAAAACTCAGTGAAACCCCAAGAACATCAATGAAAAATGTCAGCCTCCAAAAGCTTTCTGGCACAATAGAAGAGTGTCTCCCTGGGTGTAGACAATGGCCTGCTGTCACTCTTTTTGTGCACATAGATAGTGGTGTCTTCCATCCATGAGTGTTGATGCATAATTCTTTTGACTGTCTTACACAATCTGCAGAGGAAGATATATGTAATTACTTGTGTTCCTTGTAAAGTGCCATACGCTATGTACTTGATGTTGACATTGAAGCAGCCTGCCCAATGTCCTTGGCTGCTTTGCATACTGTGTGGAGCCAAACCAGGGGCATTCTTGGCTTCTGCTAAATTTATCTTAGGCCACTCTAGCATATCCCAGTTTGCAGTTCCCTCAAGCACTGAGTTGCCTTTGTGAAGTGGGTGGAAAACAGGATAAAACAGGATATCTGCAAATATAAAAGTCACAACGTTGTATTATGTGCCCGTAGGATGTCTGTCATTTCTTGAAGCATGCAATCCAGGGGATTTTTGCTTACCCTTCAGATATAAGAAATTGATTATTTAAAAGAATAAACAAGGAAATACATGTCCACACATTATTAACTGGATATTCAACATGCATCAATCATATGTCAAACGAGATCTGTGTGTTTAACCCCAGCTCTGCTTGAATTATGTAGAAAAAGGGAGGGGGCCCTCACTTTTAGACCAAAGGGGTTGCATAGGCAGTGGCTTCTAAACAATCCCTATGTGTGCTCTACCCTCCCCCCCCCCCCCAGGTGTTTTTTCACCTCAAAGAGCTCTGAAACTAGAGGTGAACTTGGCTTGGAAAAAAGCTGCTGAGAAGTTTACAGTGGATGGAGGACGGTTCTGAATCTGCACATTAATTTCACTTTTAAAATTACCCGCTCAATCCACCTTCTTCTGTGTGATTGGGGCAGACTGAGGTATCAGTAGCTCATGTAGAAGGTCTCAAGGAGGACTGCAGTTCCCTCCACTGAGTATAACTGAAAAGAGATATGGTGTCCTTTCCAGAGGGCATCAGGAAGTTGTATGCCGCTACAGATGGGACAGGAGAATCTGATGACCCAAGCGACGTTACCACCTCTGCCCATGCAAGGTCCAGCTATCATTTCAACAGCTGCCTGACTGTATGATGCTGTAGTTGTGGACCTGGTGCTTCTATCACCACCTCTTGACACTGCATCCCCTTCCTCTTTCAGTGGCACTCAGTGGTGTAGCTGGAATTCTTCCTGGGACCTACCATGCAAGCTGCTACTGGATCTGTATTTGTTTGTGATCACACCTAAGGCCTATGTTTTGCAAGAAATCACATGTAAAAAACTATTAACACCGTATCAAAATGATTACCCAGAAAACAGTTTTCTTTCATCCTGTTGTTAATGTTATCACCTTTTTTAAAAATAGCCCTTTTCTGTGACTTTCACACATGGGAATTAAAAAGGCAAAACATTTCTTTGCATGGAGATAGTGAGCTGGTTCACATGGGCATATTCAACACTCAGTAACTGCAGTGTCAAGTGGCGTCTTGAAGGTGAGAATGAGGTATCACATATCAGATGTCATAGTTATGATCTTTTCTAGCACTCTGCAGAATCTCATAATCTCTCGGATTTTTTACAGAGCCAGTTCACACATACAGTTTACTAGTCCTCAAGAACCATTAACAGAGAAATCCAAAACAAGAGTTACTATTAAGTCCACTGGAATCAACTGTAATGAATGTGATGCATATAGGCATGTGTAAAGTGATGATAAAAACTTTACTTGCTTAATTCTTGCATGTCAAAGTCAGGGAAGTAAAATTGTTGTGTATAATATTTATTTAGATATTTATATCCTATTTTCCTTCCCAAATGGGACTCAAAATAGCTTACACTGGCAGTCTCCTATCTTCCATTTTATCTTCACAACAACCACCTTGTGAGGGTAGGTTAGGCTGAGAGTGTATAACAGATCCATATTCACCCAGCAAGTTGATCCTAATATGACACTCTAACCACTGTACTACATTGATTCTTAGTATACAACAGATGTCCACTTTCATTATTTATATGTTATTAGATGTCATTATTCATATATTATTGTGTGAATTTGCCATCTTCCACTTATAATGTTGTATCTTGGTATGCAGCTCTCTTACAGCTAAAGGAATGAATGAAATTAATTTTGTATTTTTTATTTTGAACATGCTTTGGAAGTCAAGTTTGAATGTTTCAATTTTGATTTAAAGTTAGCTTTGCATGTTTGTGAGTCTCTCAGTCAAACCAATGGGACTTGAAAGTACTTTTTTAAAAAATTGCCCTTCAGTAACGTAGCTTTAAACCTTTGCTGTTGAAGCACACAACAAAATGTCAAAAGTTCAAAGTTTTTGTACTTCCATATCTATCAACATTTGAAATACCAAAGTACCAGTATAAAAAATTAGGCTGCTCACTCAGCAATACACATTTTGAGTTTGCAGTTTAGCTAATGTTTTAAATATCAAAAGTAATGCTTCACATCTAGCTATGTATCCACTTCATAGTAAAATCCTTCAACCACATCTTTACTACAGTGTTTTCCCCCATGGAACCTTAACTGCTAATGAGTGATTAATTTATTTTACTAGTGATTTTTGGTAGTGTAGGCAAAGAGAACCCTAGCTCAGTTCCACCCACCTTTTATGCTATGACAATGCCAGGGATATCAGAAGATGGCTCTTGCAGCAAACTCGATCCCTTATGCACAATGCCTTGATCCTCTACTTCATAAGACAGACCTTCCTGGTAAAAATGGATAAGGATTTGTCATTGTGGTGGCTGGTGGGGTGGTTGGCCAGTCAGAGCTGCCAACCATTGTTGTGGTATGACAAAGGAAGGATGAACATTTTTGCCCCTACTCATATGTTCCAGTGGAGGAGATAGAATCATAGAATCATAGAATTGGAAGGGATCTCCAGTGTCATCTAGTCCAACCCCCTGCACAATGCAGGAAATTCACAAATATCTCTATGCCCAGAAGAGAGCCCCCCTCCACACCCACAGTGACCACTGTTCCATGCCCAGAAGATGACAAAAAACCTCCAGGATCCGTGGCCAAACTGACCTGGGGAAAAATTGCTTCCTGACCCCAAAGTGACAATCAGTATTTCCCTGGGAATGTAAGACAGGGCCACAAGAACTAAGCACTGAGGCAACCCTTCCTGCCCTCCCGCTCATGATCTGCCTAAGTTCACAAAATCCACATTGCTGTCGGCCATCTAGCCTCTGTTTGTAAACCTCCAAAGAAGGAGAACCGCAGGTGAGGGGGATCAGTTGGCACTGTGCAATCTGTAATTTGAACTGGCAACTGGCCTCACTAGTTGTCACTGGTTCCTTAGGGCAATTCAAGTTTTGGAACTGGCTTTTTATAACATTTGCCTTCCTGCCATTTTTGGAAAAGGACTGATTCCAATATTAATTACTTTTACCTATATAAGTATCAGGTTTTTAAATCCAGAGGCATAGCAAAATTACAGGAGTCATGTAGCACCTTAAAGACTAACAGAGGCTGCCGTCACAGGGAGAATTAGCCACGCTACAGAGACAGAAGATAGGCGGGTTTTCTGGGCACGATCACACCGCAACATCTGGGAAGCGTAGAGCTCCTGTGGCTAACCCAAGGCTTCCCGCTGAAGATGCGCTGTAAAAAACTAGTACCTCCAGAACCCACGGGGCAAGGGCGGACGTCTGATCGCGTTTCCGGTGGTAGGTCATGGCATCTGGCACCTGCCCATGTCCCGTGGCGAAAAGGTTTTTTCCCAAGTCTCCACGGGATGCGCACAAGCACCCAACGGTGCATGCGCACACTTTGGTTTTAAAAAAACACAACCCTGTTTGCCACGGCAGTGGCATCTAGCCATTGCTGCTGTGATCATGCCGCACTGCTTCTTTGCCGCGCCACAGGATTGTCGTATGATTGGCACCTTCCCCCAAACCATGGGATGTCGGCGGGATGTATGATCTGGCAGGATGTATGATTGGCGGGACGTATGATCTGGCGGCCGCGCGGTAGTTCTCTCCGGGGCAAACAGCCCCCCCCCCGCGATATCCGGCCTGTGTAACCGGGGTCAAAATTTATTTCAGCATGAGTGTCCATGAGTCAGATATGACTTCTTCAGATGCACAGAAAGGAGGAGAGGAAAATGATGTGCGCAGCTTTGACTCCCCATTGGGGAGAAAGATGGAGTATAAATGAATCAAATACATAAATATAAAATGTGTAATATGAGGATGGCTCATGACATGGCAGCAAACTCTGGGGTTTTTTTGTTTTTATTGATTGGTTGCATATATGACAGGGAGTTGCAGCCAGGCTTGGCTTTCTGATGAGTGACCATAAATAATAATACACTACTTCCATATACGTAGTTGTCTCATTTCTATATTTCGTTTTTAGAAATATGCTTAAAACATTATTCAGTGTACATCTAAAATGCATAATATGTGAAGTTGCCCTATGAGCACCGCAACCCTAGAGTCGCTCGACTGGCTTTCGAGCAAGGGAATCTTTACTTTACTATGAAAAGGGTTTGGCCTTTCTTTGTGGTATGTGCATACCACAGCTGGAATAAACATCCACACAACATTCACATGTAATGTCTTCGGCCTTTTTGATTGATACCACTGGCTTTAACCATTCTTTGGCCTTAGTTATCCATGGTCTGATCACATCTCAGGCCACTAGAATGCACTGTACATGGAACTGTCTTTGAAAACTTCTTGGAAGCGTCAACTTGTATGAAGATGTATAAATATATCTTACTGGTACTAAAAGAGCTAAAAGGGCTACTGAGCCTGTTCTGGGCACTATTCAAGTGCTGGTATTTACACACAAAGGCCTAAATGGCTCAAGGCTATATTATTTAAGGAATTACCTATTGTTGTATAAACCTGACTATAAGTTAAAATCTGTTCCTGAGACTCTGTTCTTTGTGCTCTCACCTTCAGAAATCAGTTGGTTGAGTATCCAAGACAAGCATACTAACTATAGAACTCATTTCCAAAGAAACATCCCTGGTAACAACTTGCATGTATTTAGGTCCCAGGCGAAACATGTTGATTCTTCCATGCTTTTTGCTGATTATTTTTCTGTCCCCAACTTTTTTGCTGCCCCTGAATATAACTCTGGTGGGCCTGAATAAATGTTCTTCTAAACTGTTTACAGCATTATGAACCAAAATTATATTATACTGTTTTTATGCAGCTCTCTGCTTGTATTCCTTTTCTAATTAGTGATTACATTGTTTTTATCAGCAGTGTTTCTTTTTTAAAGATTTTTTTGTCAGGAGCCTTAACTGCAGAAGCTGGCATAAATATTGTAAAATCCCACAGAAAGCAACTGAGCCAATAAGACCGTTTTAATTTCCTGTTTGATTTAGTATATTGTCACTGTCAGCAGTTTGTCTGCCTCATTTTGTTGCTGTTGTTCTTTGTTTTGAATGCCATTTTATACCATTTTTATTCAACATGCCGTTTATATACCACTCACTCATAAAATGTTGCAAATCCATTCATTTCAATGGGAAGAAGTCTGGAGAAGAGGAGGTCGAGGGGAGACATGATTGCTCTCTTGAAGCATTTGAAGGGCTGTCACTTGGTGCCGCTGTTATCCCATGTGGTTTAGAACTGCTGTGCCTCTGCTTTCAAGTTAGCATTAGAGGAGCTGTCCACTTTGTCTTTTTTTCAGTTATCTAATCACAATCTATTGTTCATCACTAGATGGCCCCTGGGGGTTACTGGAGAGTTCTGCGACTGGAATGACAGGCCCCACAGTGGAATGGTAGCCCCTGGGGTTAGCAGGAGTATTCTGGGACTGGAATAACTGGCTCCAGAGTGGAATGACAGCCCAGGGGGTAGGAGATGTGTCCTGGGACTGTAATGATAGGCCAGGCATTCCAGTTCTAGAACACTCCTCTTACTCCAGGGGGATGTCATTCCACCATTGGGCCTGTCATTCCACTCCCAGAACACAACTGCTACCCCGAGGGGCTGTCATTCCACTCTGGGGCCTGTTATTCCAGTCCCAGAACACTTCTGTTACTCCTAGGGTCTGTCATTCTTACCCCTGTGAATTTAAAAATGAGAAACGCCATGACTACAAGGCAGGAATTGCAACTTTTTGAGCCAAATGCAAGTTCTTACTAAAAAAAAGCAGCTGACTGTGCATTGCCCAGTCATATTCAGTGATTATAAATTTCATAAATAAATTTCAAATAAAAAATTTTGAGGACTGGTACATTGCAATGAGTAAAAGCAGCCATGCAGGAATCAAACCAACAATGCCCTGATTTACAGGGCAGGAATTTACCCACTGAGCTAAACACAAGGTCTTGTGTTTTACTGCTGAGTATGCCTCGAATAGCTCGAAGTAAATCCCCACCCCCCGGTGAACTTAAAAATGTCAAGAAAATAAATGGTTTGAAGGCGGATAGGTAAGTTTTGGAAGATAAGATTTGAGGGCTGGTACATAGCTATGAGGAAATAGAGCCAACTGGGAATAAAATTAGAAACGCCATTTCTGGATTTAAACGTTTTGAGATAAATGCAAGCTCTTACTGCATCAGTAGTGAACTTAAAAAAAAACCTGTAAAAGGGGTCAAGAAATAAAAGCTTCAAAATAAGATAAAATTTTTAAAAATTATTTTGGGGGCTAGCTAGTAAAAAGAGAAAAGAGTACTGTTGGAATCGAACCACGAGTTACCGCCTAGTTTATTGTGTGCCACCAGTTGGAATTATTTAAGAATTAGCGGAGCAATGGCTCAAAAATGTCTGCATTAGGTTGACAGCGCAATGAAATGAGAAAGGAGGGGTTAGAGCAGCAAAGAACAGCATTCATTTAAACCAGTGCGGAGCAGCTATGACAATGGAGTCACTACCAGAGGGTGGGAAACATATGCAGACACTGATTTTTATACTGGCACACTGCCAGCATGAAACCGGATGCAAATGTAGACAGTTTGTTGGGGGACGGGAGCGAAAATGTCAGGAAACCGGCAAGAAACAGACATGTGGATTCGACTTTAGAGGAGGACAGGGAGCTGTTCCTGTTGACAGTAGATGATAGGGCTCACAATAATGGGTTTAAATTAAGGGCGAGAACGTACCGGCTGGATATTAGGAAACACTTTTTTACTTTTTTACACTAAGATTTGTGCAACAGTGGAATCGGCTACCTAAGGAGGTGGTGAGCTTCCCCTTACTGGCAGTCTTTAAGGTGCTGCTGGACAAAAACTTGACAGGGAAGCTCTAGGCCAGTGGTGGAGAACCTTTTAGAGACCGAGTGCCCAAACTGCGACCCAAAACCCACTTATTTATCGCAAAGCGCCAACATGGCAATTTAACCTGAATGCTGAGGTTTTACTTTAGAAAAAACAACTCATACATTAACTTAAGATGATCCAAACAAAGTAAGGAAAGCAATCCCAAATGCTTTCATTTACTTAAAATTATTTGGCAGAGAATTCAACACTTTAATGATTGTCTGGGCCTGGCTGGGGCGATGGAACGCGTGCCCACAGAGAGGGCTCTGAGTGCCACCTCTGGCACCCGTGCCATAGGTTCGCCACCACTGCTCTAGGCTGATCCTGCACTGAGCAGGGGGTTGGACTAGATGGCCTTAATAGCCCCTTCTGATTCTGTGATTCTATAAGAGAAACTGAAGTAAAAATAAAGACTGTATCCACACATTGTTGGGTATTGTGCTATTGCAGAGATCTCCAATATGTTGCCATTGAATTTCTCAGTGCCTGTTTGCTTCTTTGACTAAGTATCTCTCCCCCGAAGCAAAGAGCCAGTTCTGTATTCCTCTCAGTTCATTGGAGTAGGAGGTGCTTCAGAAGAGCCCAAGAGATATCATCTTTGTGTCTACAGAGGACACTTGTTTGTCTCCCTCTGTCCTTGGCTTGCAATTCTCCAACATTTTGTGATTGGCCACAATACTACTCCCAGCAGACATTTTGTGTTGGTGCACACTGTCCTCAAAATTCCAAAAAAAGTGTCCATTAGGCTCATGAAGAATGGGGACCCCATGCTATTGTGATCATTCACTTCTTGGATTTTTTTTCTCTCCAAACAGGAAAATCCAGGAGATAAATGATTACTCTGGTGTAATATCCAGCAATGTGTGGATCGTATTAACAAAGATATGCAGGTTTGTGTCTCACAAGAGAGAAATGAAATTGAAATGGGGATATGCAAATCGAACAAGATAACTTTTAAAATGCAGTCCCGTAGCCGACTAATCTGTTTCTCTGAATTCCTTTTCCTCCTCCAGAGGGCTGCTTTTATGCCATTTGTGGCCAGTCAAAGCGTGCAAAACTCTGGAAAGACATCTGCAACCACGCATAGTTCAAACTGCATAAATCAAACAAGGGCCTGGGCTCGGTTTCCTCAGCACATTTATCAGCTGATCTTTCCATAGCGTTGAGATATTTTATTTGCTTAACACCAGTTTAGCCGTAAGGCTAAGAGCTCTATGCTTAGATGGGCTCTGTGCGGTTACAATAGAACCAAAGTTCTGCTGTTTACCTTGATTTTTTAAAAAAGAAACCCTTATATCTGAACTTTATCCAGTCAGCTTAGTTACAACAGTTAGCTTTAAAAAAAGAAAAAAAGAAACTTTGCTTGAAAATTTTTGATCAGCTGTTCCCAAATGAAAGAAACTGCAGCCACTCCCAATACTGAATTTCCAATCTAAGCCTCCTGGAATAACCAATGTTCAGCCAAACCTATGTGTAGTTAAGGTTGGATTTTCTGGGCATAGCTGTTTACCCAACTTTCAGCAGGTCATACAGCAACCAAACCCATCTTAAAGGGAAGCTGTTCACCTCTCATGCATATCTGTGGCGTAGGTGACAGAAGGCTGAGGTCTTTCGGCTGTGTGCTCCTAGTATGGGTCACTTTCTACCCCTAACTGGAGGATGAAGACAAGGAAATCCTGGGCTATCAAAGAAAATGAGTAAAATTATATTACATTTTTATCTTGCCTCCAGGCAGCTGAGGACAGCATGCATGGCTCCTACTCAGTGCCGGATTTACGCATAAGCTAAATAAGCTACAGCTTAGGGCCTCGCAATCTGCTGGGGCCTCAAATAAAAACACAATATAAAAATGATTTCAAATATTAAAAAGGCGTATATATTTTAAATTTTTCTGAGACCAGCTGATGTAATTTAAAACAGTAGGGGGCCTCGGGGTTTTGTATAGCTTAGGGCCTCAGCAAGTCTAAATCCGGCCCTGCTCCTACTCCTGCATTTCTTCCTCACAACAGTGCTGTGAAGCTAGGCAGAGAGAGAGAGAGAGAAGAAAGGAGAGAGGAAGAGAGAGAGAGAGAGAGAGAGAGAGAGAGAGAGAGAAGCCCAAGTTTGCACAATGAGTGTCATAGCTACAGGATCTGAACCAGGGTCTCCCCAGTCCTTGTCTGAGACAACACCAGAATTAGTTATATCTGAGTTCTTCTCAAGATTGTACTGCACTCTGAGCCAAATAAAAATATTCCTTTATTTCTACTCTCTTTTTCTTGCCCTCTTTCCTCCTCCTCTCACCCATCTCCTAAACCCACACACCTGCAGGGGCTTTGGGAGGGTGACAGGGAGTGAGAGGAGGGAAGAGTTTCTTCTCATTCCTGTCAGTCTTACCTTCTCTCCGGTGAAAACAGAGATGTTTCTGCACAGTGGAATTCTATAGACTGACTGCTTGGAATACGTTCACACTTAGGCTTAATATTTAGAAAAAGTAATAGAAGTTCTTTATTGTGAGAGAACGCCATACTAGACAGGAAAGGCAGAGTAAATGCTTCTAGCTAGTTATCTAAGCCAGGATGCAGATAGATTGTACAAAGCATGTCCAGCTCTCATGGTGGACACAGGAAGAGAGAGAGAGAAGGGAAGTCACCGGAAAGAATGAGCCCCTGAAAGCAGCATTCTGGGTAATGAAGGGACAACAGCAGGAGTGGGCAAAGGAAAAAGTCAGAGAGCACCATTTATCCCTGTACTAGGGTTGCCAGATCCTAGGCTCTCGTTGGCGGGGGGTGGGAGGGAGCTTTCTGGGAGTGGAGGGGAGGCCCCGGGCAACATCACTGCATGCAATGTCCCTGATGTGATGACATCATCATGTTCAGAACATTGTGCCAGGTTGTGTCTGTTGGGGTGGGGCTTTGCAGGAGCCTGCAAAGTCAGGAGATCCCCCACTCCCACCTGGGGGCTGGCAACCCTACCCTGTACTAACTCTCTACTGCCATCCTCTAAGGCTCCAAAGTCTGAGCTAGCATTAAGTGACATTGCACAATCCATTCCTTCCAACACTCTCCCCATCTCAGAGTGAGTGTTGGCAACATCATTGTAGTCCTTGGGATATCTGATGGCATTTGGGAAGCAGGGAGACAAGGACAGAGAGGAACACTTCCTGCCTGCAAACATTGCAGTAAATAAGATTTAGGAAAGTGATGTTGATAGATTGGTGGGCGGGGACAGGGATAGTTGGGAGGCCATGAAGAGGGTATTTACAAGTTTGTTTAGAATACTCAGGAAAAGCCCCCCCTCTCCAATATCTATATACTAATAGCAAAGGCGCCCCCTTGCGTGCGGATACTTATTTCCGTACATCGGGGGCACCTGGGCGGGAGGGAGATTTCCGTGCACACTTAGGGCAGTCCCCAGGTGTGCACAAAAATCTGAAAAGTTGGAAAAAATATCGGGGGATACTTAAATCCCCCCAAAAGTAACAGAGCATCCACTGCACGGGGAATGCTCTGCAAACTGTCTCGCCGCTGCCACCGCTTCGGAGCCAGGGGGAGACCAGCGAGGCCCGAGTGGTTTGCAGCCGCCGGGCCTCGCTTTGGAGCCAAGGGGGGGGGGGAGAGACCAGCGAGGCCCGATTGGCTTGCACTTTTTCAGATTTGTGCCTGGGGAAGTTTGCCCATCATTAATCCAAGTAGTCCAATTTAGGATTACAAACTCCAGTTTGGGAAATTCCTGGAGATCTCTTTGGGGTGCCTGAGGAGGGCAGAGCTTGGGGAAAGGGCGCTCAGCACAAATGTGATGCCATGGATTCCACCCTCTGACAGTGCTATTTCATCCAGGGAAACTGATCCCTGTAGTCTGGAGATCAACAGTCATTCCAGAAAAACACTGGGCCCCACGATTTCTGAATAAGAATGAAGGGTTTTTTTCAGGAATGGTTTAAATTGCTTTGTGCTAACAGGCTTAGCAGCAGAAAAGTAGTTATCAATGCTGATGTTTAAAACACGTGTGGCCTTGAAGAATCATTAAAATACTAAACAATATATATATATTTGCTTCCGTAATGGTATCCCACAATCTGAGGCAGAACACATCACAGGTCAAGGATGGTCTGTGTGAAAAGTACTTCCGTTTCAGTTTGAAGACTTTGATTCTTGTTGCTGCATCTTTTGATATACTCAGCTTTTGGGGGTTATGTCTTAAGCAATGACCAGAGAAGAGAGAAAATTAGTTCTAAACATCTTTGGGCTAATATTGGATGTCAAGGATTGAATGAAACTGTTGAAATGTTTGGACTTTATCTGGCAGTAACCTGGGGGGGGGGGGAATCTCTCAGTTGCAGAAAGGCAGAGAAGCTAAGAAGTATAACCCCAAGATATATTTGCACATTCAAGAAAAGTAAAAACATTATGGATATTGCAAACAATGCTGAAGAATGAGGATATGAACAGGAACAACAATGTGAGTTGGGGTGGTAATAAAGAAGGAAGACAGGGCAGTCTGGGAATTGCAGTTTTCAGCAAGTTAGAGCAGCTTTAGCATTAGAATCTGTAGGAAAAAATTAAACTAAATTTGCTCCCCTTGTGTACTTCAGAATAATGAGTAACATTAACTCACGTAGATGTCTTTCACACCACCTGCCTGGTCCTTTTACCTGGAGATGCTGGGGACTGAACCTGGGACCTTCCACATACAAAGCAGAGGCTCTTCCACCAAGCCACAGCCCACCCTCCCCAAATAAAAGAGGTTGCAAGTAGCTGCACTGGTTCTAAGCAACATCTCAAAACATAACCCAGGTAATATCTTTTATTAGGATCAATTAAAAATGACACAACACAATGTACAAACTTGTGAATTATCCAGAACTCTTCACCAGGCTGTATGTTAGAAAATCCAGAGGGGGTATGTGTGACAGATTTTTTAGGTTCTGGGCCTTTAAGTCCTCTTTGTTTGCATCCCATAAGATGTCTGCAGGATGCATCAGTGGGTACAGGGTGAGGCAAGCTGGTATCAGATTGTGCCACTGATACGCTAGCAAGAAGAAACAACTGGAAACATCCCATTGAAAAGACAAGCAGCAGTTGGTCAAATGTCTCCCTAACACTACACAGGGGACACAAATCCCTTAGAAGGTTGAGAGCCGTGGAAAAACATGATAATTGTATTAACAGCACTGAAGATTAATTTCATTTGATGCACAAGAGAGCCAGACTGGGGCAGCGGTCACACATATTAAATAATCCACTTGCAGTGCACTTTCCAACTGGATTTTACTTGTGTGAACTGGCAAAATCCAGTTGAAAAGTGCATTGAAAGTGCATTCGAAGTGGATTATTTAGTGTGTGTGACCACAGCCTTAGTATCACCTTGTGTGGTGTGGAAAAACCTGTAGCTAACATGGGGCCCATGGGGCCTGGCCCCCAAGTGTTTCTTCTGGGGCCCCTCCTTCCTGGGCTGCCCCCAAAGTGTTCCAACTTACCACCTGCACTGTACTTTCATTTAATTAGCTGGCGCCTCCCCCCGAGGCCCCCTCCCAAAGAATTCCCTAGCTACGGGGCTAAGGACAGTATTTTTCAAGGTTCGTTTTCCTACAGTTGACAAATCCCTAAGGGCATTCAACAAGTGGGGCATGCCACCTGTAGTGGACCTCTCCCTGGTTCTCACGTCTCATCTCTGATGACAGTGACAGGAAGGACACAGTGGGGTCTTCCAGATATCCCAGGCCCTTTTGTGCTTCAAGATCAGAACCAGGACTTCAAATTGCATTTGGAAATCAGGACCCAACATAGACCTTGTAGAATAAGTGTGATCTGTTCATTATGGTGTCTTCCCATTAGTACAAAATAAGCAGACTCATTTTCATAAATGCCAGACATGTAACGGGTCCCAGTGACCATGTGAACGGTTATTGCTTTTTGTAAATTAAAAACAGCATTTCAAGTTACCAACCAGTGTTGTGACTCTGCAAGTTGTGATAGTAAATCCACTTGGTTTCAGTGTGAATTTCTCTCTCCCCGCCCCCTTTTAAATCCCACTGCAGATTCATCTGGAATATTTTCTCAGCCCCTGATCTCCGAAACACAGCTCTCTTTATTAGCCTAGGTTAGTGGGTTTCCAATTCACGAATGCTCAGCAGACACAAAAAAATGAGGTTAGAGGTGATATTTTAACCAGATGGCCTTTTTCAGGTTGTGAGAAAACAAGCATAAAACAGGATTTACAATAATAAAACTAACCATGCCTTCCTTTGTTTTTCCAGGCTGAGCAGCTTTTGCAATCAATATGTCACTTAAAGGTTCAATTCGAGATCTAACATTTCTTTCTTTCAAAGGATTGTGTTGTTGTTGCTTAAACTCTTCCAGCCAATAGTCTAGGCAAAAACCACTTAGCCTATACTCTACTTTACAGAGATTATGTTTCAATAGAGGAATGATGGAGAGTACCCCCCCTCCTTTAAAATTCTTGGCTGAGGAATGTGGATTAATTGCTGGCATACATTGTACTCTGGAGAAAGGGAGGTACGCATTTTAAAACCAGATGGGTGTGGTGAGAGCAGAGGTGCTTTGGAGACAAAAAGGAAGGCTTTAAGGCAGTGTTTCCATAACTCATGATACCTGGGGCACACGACTTAGGAGTCAAAACTGGAGTCACAGCTCATTCTTATTTCAAGAAGTTTCCAGAATAGGCAGGCATCTTCCTCACAGCTTTGAGAGAGTCTGGTTCATATTGACTCCTAGTTCCCCACCATTGTCCCATCTTAGTCAAGCAGGGCTTAAAGATAGTGCCATGCTTCCTGAGCAATGCTGGTGCTTAGGGAAAAAGTGTACAATTGCACCCCTCTGGAATGGATGCTGAAATTATGCCTTCCAGCATAGAAAGAGCATCTCCAGAGTAAGCCTATGTCCCACTATAGAGATATGCTGAGGCCTATGGTGCATGCAGGGAGTGTCTTGCTTCCTCTGTTTTGGTTCAGAAAAGCCCTGAGTTGTCCTAGAGTACACTCCAAAGTTCTTCTGTTCCATAAGGAGCTGTTTTTATTATTTTTCTTTAGTTGAATTGCAGGTTCAGGACAAAGTGAAGGTTTTCATTTCTAACTTCATTTGCATTCTCTCATTGCCACTGATTTTGGTTCCTTAATTACTGTCCTGGATGATACTTCTGTTTCTTGTGGCACAGGTCCTCTGGTCCACTTCTGCTAGCATTACGTTAAAGTTGCAGTAAGCTGTTGTACAAGTAAAACCTCATTGTTTCCAATGACCAATCTCGGCTTCTTCAGGACATAATACTAGCAACAGAATGTTCGTCTATGTATGTTTGCACAGTATTTTCAATTGATAATTTAATAGTGCAGTTAAAGAATACATTTTTGAAGTAGTACTCATGACTGGCTGCACAATAAGCATGCCATTCCAGTGCTTCTTGCATTGATGGAACACTGCTTACTTGGAAATGGATGACACTGATGTTTTGTTGGATACATACCTCTGTTTCTTTTACACCATTGCCATCATTACACTTCATTTTGCACCAGTTACACATCCTTACACTATTGATGCAAAAATGAAAATGCATCGTTTTAAAAAATTTGACATGAGGAAAGAGAAGCTGGTATGACACAAAAGATTTGTAAGCTTTTTTGTTCACAAGGGAGAAATAAAATCTAATCATATCCTGACTGAAAATATTCTGTGCTGGGATCTGGATTGTTTTCTGTACCACAGAACCCTGAGGAAAGGCAACAATATCTTCTCTCATTGTAGCCACTATCAAGATTTGTGATTTGATGAGGAAAGGTATAAACGTTGTCCCTCACTGGATCCACCATGACTCTAGAGGCATGGACATGCTGCATGGGACTTTCTCAGTCCAACTGCCATGACATGGCGGGTGCATCCAACATGGCAGAATAATTTTTCCAGGCACATTTTAAACTCTTTGTCTTGCAGCATAACACTTGGCACCCAGCATACAGTTTGGGAAGCACAGCTTTAAATTTTACGTTACCTGAAAGAGTACAGAGAGAAAATATTGAAACAGAAATAACTGTGGCTAGTATGTAGAATGTATACTCCAATCCCATTCGGAGGGGAGGGTTTAACAGAAATTCCTTTAACTCAGAAATTGCTCACTTTGGCACATTTTCTGTCTCAACATTCATGTTATTTTGAGAAACTTCATTCGATCATTCTGTATTTTCCACAGCTGACTAGGTGGCAAATAGACTTGCCACCTGGCTGTTCCTTTTTTTCGAATGGTCTTGGACAGTTCTCTCTATGCAAATGCCAAGAAAAATGAAGATGTAGCCAAAGGTGTGTGAGAGTGTTTTTTAAAAGATCCTTAGCAAACAGAAATAGATGCTGCATAGGAGTCAAATTTAAAGGCACTCCTTGGATTCTGTAGCCCCTCAAAAATTATCTCCCTTAATCTTTGCCAGAATTAAAATTTCCATAGGAAGCATTGCGAACTTTCCTGTTTTGCAATTCAGTTACCCCTGCTGAAGCAGCTTCACATCACTTTTGTAATTCTTCAGCTTGAATACTGAAGCTTGTCTGCCTTTGTTTGCAGCACCAGCACCAAGGGGATGGGGTGAGGAGGGGGACCCAGGCAAAGAGTTGAAATAACAAGCACTCACACATAGTTTTCAGAATGTGGAATAAAATTGGCCACAACTTTATTGGCTACAGCTGTAGTATGCTTTGGCACAGCATGTGGTACTGGATCCTGTTCATCGACTGACCCACCTGCCAGTCGATGATCTGCTGGAAACCTTAGGATGACAGGTCTCTGGATCCCACAAGGGCAGACGCCCTGAGGAGGTCTCCCCTTCTCCCTGAACATGAGGTTAACCCCTGGTCATGCCCCCCAGGCTGGGCATACCACTTGATCCACACACCAAGATCCCTTAAGAGGATCCCCACACTCAGGAAAATGGGCATGCAGGCTGGCTATCCTGATGATGGATCTGGCCCCATGCTGATACAGCTACAATAGCCAGGAAATGCCCAGCTCCCACCATTGCTCCTACAGCTGGAGCCAAGTAGATAAAAAGGTAAAGGTTCCCTTGCTTGAAAGCCAGTCGAATCTGACTCTAGGGTTGCGGTGCTCATCTCCGTTTCAAAGCCGAAGAGCCAGCGCTGTCCGAAGACTTTTCCGTGGTCATGTGGCCGGCATGACTAAACACCAAGGTGCACAGAACGCTGTTACCTTCCCACCGAAGTGGTACCTATTTATCTATTTGCAATTTCTTGCTTTCAAACTGCTAGGTTGGCAGGAGCTGGAACTAGAAATGGGAGCTCACTCCATCATGCGGCACCCGGGTCTCGAACTGCTGAACTACTGACCTTCCACAGTCTGCAGTTCAGCATCTTAACCACTTGAGCCAAGTAGATAGGCCATCCCTAATACTGTGCAGCCAGAGATCCATTCCTCAGTGAGATAAGTGAACCCCCTCCAGGCAAAAAAGGGCAGCCAGGCATAGCGAGGGCTTCTGGTTGGAGTGACATATCAGGATGGCAAATCCCAGAGCCTTCCATGGCCTCCACAGTCTCACCCAGCCTCCTGGTCACCTACACCAAAAGATGGCAAGCAGGAGTGGCATGGCGCCCTAAGTAGTGGATAGGGCACACACACACCCCAGACACCCAGAACCTTACTGATAGGGCCAGCATCAGGTTGGGCAGGCCACAGCTTCCTGCGCTTGCTGCTGGCCTCCCCTCTCCACCCAGTGAAGGCCTTGCTCTCCCCTCTCCGCAGCACCACAAACAGGACCCCGGGTAAGTTCTGAGCCCCAGCTTGCTTCGGCCTGCCCTCTCCACCCAGTGAAGGCCTTGCTTTCCCCTCTCCGCAGGACCCGGGTAAGTTCTGAGCCCCAGCTTGCTTCATTAAAAAAAAGTCTGCAGGCCAAGACTATAAATTAATCTTATTGATATTGTAGTGAAATGCTTCTCAAATATTCCATAACGGCTGACTAGAGCACCATGGGAATATCTGAGCAAAGAGAGCAGATGGAAATCCACTACATGGATTTCAGGGACCACAATAACTGCACAGTAGAATGTGTGTGAAATTCCACATCCAGTTCACAAAGCTGGTTAAGGGCTAGATGTCTTTAAACCTTGGGGGATGGATTGCCACACTTTAAGTAGTGGGTACAGGAGAGAATGCAGGAACTAAGGGATGTATTTTGGAATTAGGGAAGTCAGCTTCTGAGCAAAAGACATTTTTCATCGTAGATTTTGTAATAATTAAGAAGTTTGAGAATTGTCATCATACAGAAATTTCACCCCAAATTTCTGGCACATCCAGCTTTAGTGTCCCCCATTTTTTTCAGTTCCTGAGCTGCCACTGTCCACTGACCTCAGACCCAAAAATTTCTTACATGGGACCCATTTCTCATTGTCACTTTTAGTTTACAACTCAGATACTATCCCCTGTACTCTTCCTGTATCCAGTCTCATTCCATCCTGAAATTCTATTTGCCTCTCTATCACCATGCCCATCTGTGCCTCATTTAACTGTCTGAGTGACCCTTTTTGATGTATATATCAAAATGCATCTCCTTCTAGGCCGAGAATCAGATGAGTGACCTGGTACCCACAAGGCTACTGACCTAATGGTAAGCCCTAAAATAGTGGTGCAATCAAGTGCACAAAAAGGATAAATTTTCTGAGGAATTATGGATTGGAACCAGGCAGAGAAGCTACAGATTGAATCCAATTACTCCCTTCTGCTAAATGAAGAGTCTTTATCTTGTTTCACTGAAGGAAATCTATGGAGATAGACTCCTCACATCATGGAAGTGAGTCATTGTGTACAACTGTCAGGTCAGAAAACCAGGAACTGGATCAGTGGACACACTGAAATGAGGTACTTTCTCACACCATTTATGAAGACGAGTAACCATACACCAGAGTCTGGCATTACCACAGAATTCTTATGGTCTTCAACATGAAATGTTTCATTGTTTAATAATGCCAAAGAGTAAGAACTCAAAGAGTAAAGAATTCTTCTCATGTTTTACTTATGCCCATAAAGACTATTTGAGATGAGGGGGAGGCATGGCTTCCTCCTACACCTATCATGCCTATATGCCATAAGAAAAATCATTGGTAAAAACATTTTAGCAATTGGGAAACATTAGTAAACATTGTAAGAATTTTTGTAACAGAATGTTTGATTAGTAAAGTATACACCAGTGGAACTCTTTCAGTAATAGCATTTGTATTTTGAATGGGATTTTTGGTCATTTTGCTCGCAAAATACATCTTTCTTTCATAGGTGCTGTAATCCTCCTCCCCACTATTGTGATTTCTATTTAATCTTCAATTAACCTTCAGTGCCAGTCAGAACTGAAACATCTGTATGTTGAAACAAATGAATTCATTCACCAGTTGCTGCTTTGTTTACAAATGTTGATAGCTTCAGATGGGTTCTGTCATTGCATGTTTTCCCATTAGATGAACTATATACAGACCTTTGCTTGTGCAGTCCTATGCCAAAGTGGGTTGGACATATCACATTTTTTTCCTGATTGCCCTTCAGCTGAAACACAATTTTGGCTCAGCTCCCGAAGTTAGCTATGTATGTACATCTAACGTTTTCATTTAGAGCAACTACTATTTTGGGTGTACTTTTTCTCTCCCATGTACACACATATCATGTGGTTTTGAGAATTCAGTGCCTAGCCTATTGTGATGCTTAAGCACAGTCTCCAATTAGATGCACTGGGATTTCCAAGTAGTGAACAGGGACCACACTCATATTCATAAATAGCTTCAGTCAGTGAAATTTCTTATTTCTGTTTTTTGTTTGCCTCAAGGACAATGGTTTTCACTGAATTCTACTTGACTGTCTGAGCCAATTAGCAATAATTTTAAGATTGGTATTTCTACCCATGGGTGCTTCACCAGATTACCTGTCCACTGAAACAAGAACAGAAGTATTTTCCACATAAAATAGAACTTGAATATCTGAGGAAAACTGGAGTTTGTTCTCAATGGATGGATGGGTGGGTGGATGGATTCGAAACATATTGGACCCATTGCTTCATGAACTGGCTACTTTGCAACATAAAGGAAGAGAGCATACTGGTGACAACCCAGCCTGAAACTCTGTGCCAGCTGGGCAAGGGGACGTCTATAGATTTTAAACAATATGGGAGAGAGGATTGCCCCTTGTGGGAAGCTGCATATCAACAGGTAACACTGTGAAATCTTCTCCCCAAGCGCCATCCTCTGTTCCCGACTGCAGAGAAGTGAGAAAGCCACTGCAAGGTTGTCCCACATATTCCCACATCGGCGAGGCGGTGGGTCATAAGATCATGATCAACCATATCAAATGCTGCTGTTAGGTACCCCAGAGCATAGTCACATCCAGGATATAGTCACATCCAAATATAGTAAACAGAGCCAATGTACATATATATGCATGTAAGGTCGGTTTAGGAGCTGCAGACGCTGAACTGCAGGCTGTGGGAGGTCGGTAGTTCAGCAGTTCGAGACCCGAGTGTGCCACATGACGGAGTGAGCTCCCGTCTCTAGTTCCAGCTCCTGCCAACCAGCAGTTCAAAAGCAAGAAATTGCAAGTAGATAAATAGGTACCACTTCAGTGGGAAGGTAACAGCGTTCCGTGCACCTTGGTGTTTAGTCATGCCGGCCACCTGACCACGGAAACATCTTCGGAAAGCGCTGGCTCTTCAGCTTTGAAACGGAGATGAGCACTGCAACCCTAGAGTCGGATTCAACTGGCTTTCGTGCAAGGGAACCTTTACCTTTACCTTTAAGGTCAGTTTATGCATTCTTCTGAGCACATATAGGATGGGGTAGGACCTTCTGCTAAGATCTTACTTTTCTCCTGTACATCGAATGTGTTGTGTAAAGAAGGATTTACAAATACTGAACAGGTGCTTTGGAAGATAATTCTTCCTCAAAACTGCCATGACATCAAATAGGTAAGATTTAAATATTTGTTTTGGAGGAGATTTTTAAAAAAAAATTAATACCTGTGGAGTAGTTTATAATTTATTTATTTATTTTTCTAGCTCACCCTCTCCTGCATAGCAGGATCATGGTAGGTTACAACGACATAATGAGTCAATATGAATGCAGTTTTAATGTTTTATGTATTGGGCATTGGCCCCATCTGTACGCCGCCCTGAGCCCGTTCGCGGGGAGGGCGGGTTATAAATTTAAATAAAATAAATAAATAAATAAAACATAAATTTAAATAATCATTAAAACCCTCGTAAACATCAGTCAGTAATAACAGTCACATAGTCATCGATGGTGCCAATTGATACCTCTACTCCTGGATAAACCACAAATGTATGCAGTAGATAGTAACTAACACTGGGGGAGATGGGCAGATGAAAAGAACAATACAAGAAAGAACCAAGCAGGGAGAGGCCAATACTGATAGGTCTCTGCCACCTCAGCCATAGGCCTGGTGGAACATCTCCATTTTACAGGCCCTGCAAAACTGCATTAAATCCCACAGGGCCTGGATCTCTCTTCAGAGAGTGTTCCACCAGGCCGGCACCAGAGCTTAAAGGGCTTTGGCTCTGATTGAGGCTGAGCAAACCTCCTTCGGGCCAGGGATCACTGGAAGATGTTATTTCATAGACAGTAATGCTCTTTGAGGGACATACAGGGAGAGATGGTCCTGAGGGTATGTTGGTCCCAGACTGCATAGGGCTTTAAACATTAAAACCAGAACCTTCAACTGGACTTGGTATTCAACTGGGAGCCAGTGGAGCTGGCAGAGCACTGGTTGTATATGGGCTCTTAGTGGTGCTTCTGTGAGGACATGTGCTGCTACATTCTGAACCAGCAGGGGTTTCTGGGTAAAATTTCAAGGGTAGCCCTGCATAGAGCAAGTTACAGTAGTCCAGCCTGGAGGTGACCATTGCATGGATCACTGTGGCTAAGTAATGGGGAGAGAGGTAGGGAGCCAGTTGCCTGACCTGATAAAGATGGGAAAATGCTGATCTGGCAACACTTGTGATTTGGGCCTCCATTGATAATGAGGCATCCAAGATCACACCCAAACTCTTCACTATTGACACTGGTGTTAACAACACCCCATCAAAAGTTGGGAGTTGGACCCCTAATCCCACCCCCACCCCCAGCTCAGGCACAGAACCTCCGTGTCTGATGGATTTAATTTTAGTCACCTCTGTTTTAACCACCCAGCCACAGCTTCTAAAACCTTGGCAAAATTTTTGGGGCAGCGTCCGGCTGGCTGTCCATCAACAGATACAGCTGGGTGTCATTGGTGACAACCCAGCCTGAAACTCTGTGCCAGCTGGGCAAGGGGACGTCTATAGATTTTAAACAATATGGGAGAGAGGATTGCCCCTTGTGGGAAGCTGCATATCAACAGGTAACACTGTGAAATCTTCTCCCCAAGCGCCATCCTCTGTTCCCAACTGCAGAGAAATGAGAAAGCCACTGCAAGGTTGTCCCACATATTCCCACATCGGCGAGGCGGTGGGTCATAAGATCATGATCAACCATATCAAATGCTGCTGTTAGGTCAAGTAATAACAGTGTTATGTATTAAGATGGCTGCGACCGCGTGCGCCTGGCCATGCGGTCTACCAGACTCACAGACCTTCAGGTCTAGAACAATAGCCACTGCGGATCCTAGCAAAAACCAATGGGAACGCTAGGATCCTGAAGCGAACCTATCGTTAATGGGGCCATGTATATAGAACCTATCATGGGAATTGGGGGTGTATTGGGGGTGTATTGGGTGTGAGTGTGTGCACGAATATAAGCCGGCCTCACACCGGTTATCTCTTTTCGTTCCGATGTAATCAATAAATGTGAGCTGATTTCACTATGCTACACCTGGAACTCCACTACTTTTCAAACAGCAACACTGATCTACCTTGACCCACCTCGATTTAGCATTGAACTCCATTTCAATGATCTTAGAAGTGTGTAACAATGTTTAGGATGGCACTGTTAATAAGTAGTTTTTATTTGCATAGAAATTTCAATGATCTTAGAACAACAACAACAACAACAATGTTTAGGATGGCATTGTTAATAAGTAGTTTTTATTTGCATAGAAGAGGAGAGTAATAGAAATGGAGGGACAAGCATATATCATCCTACAGAGGCAATGTGGTATAGTGGTTAAGAGCAGTGGACTATAATCTGGAGAACCAGGTCTGATTCCCCACTCCTCCACATGAAGCCTGCTGGGTAACCTTGGGCCACTCACAGTTTCCTCAGCTCTCTCTCAGTCCCACCTACTTCACAAGGTGCCTGTTGTGGGGAGAGGAAGAGAAAACACTACCCAATTGTGTCTCATTTGGCATTATGGTAGTTGGAAAACAAAAATGTAATGGAAGGAGAGGGGAGAGAGAACTTCTTAGTCTAAAATCTAGTACATAAAAAAGGTTTTGTTGCTAAAGTCAACCTTTGAAATAATGCCAGTTCTATTCAATGCTAACAGCTAATTATAAGTCTGGCTTTTGCAGGTTTGAACATTTTTGCCATAAATCCTGATTTTGTCATTGGATTTTGAAGTCAGTATAACCACCCTCAATCCTGTAATTGCTGCCAGCTCTACGTTTTCTTTTTCCCCTCCCATTGCATTCATCTCAATAAAGAAAAAGACCCATCATGGGGTTTCCTACAGTGTTTGTGTACTGAAAATGACAATATTCCAGTGTATAAAAAGAGCAAATCCCATCACAACTTAAATTTATCAGTCTGATCAAATTGCACAAACTCTGTATTGGTAAACAGCGCTAAAGGGGATTTTCTGTCTGAAGTCCTTTGTAGTTAGCTAATTTCACAATTTGACAAAACTCCACAGTCTGTTTCCCCTAAAACATATCAGAAGCAATTTAACTGACTTTCCAACATATTAAGATGTCAGCAAATTTGCCTATGGCATTTTGGTTTGGAAACGTGTTCCCCAAACCACAACGGGGCAAGATAAATATAGGCTCAGGGATATGCCTTGGAATATTATTCAGTGAGTTTCTATGTAAACAACAGTTTAACTAAAGTTTTATTCTTTAATGCTATGTTATCATTATAATCATTTTTCACCACTTGGTATCAAATGTAGTCAGCATTAAATTGGGAACATCTACCTAGGATAAGCAAATTCCCCTGGCTTTGTTCCATAGTCATCCCTCCCCAGATTATTTCACCTGGCATTCCTTTCATCTGACCATTCTCTTTAGAATTTTTTTTCATGTTTCACCCCAAAATGTATATCTAAATATATATTTTACTTTGCATTTCAACATGACATTTCATATTTGTTTGACTCAGTGAATGCTGTGGCCGCTCATTGTTCCCCCAGGCTGTATGTGTGAGAGGGGCTTGTTAGGGTTGGAGGAGGTGGGGAGCATGAAACATTTGCCTCAGAGATCAGCTGCTGCTCCCCAGGCATGCCCCCTCTAATTCCACCCCCTACTGAGCACAGCAGTTTGCATCCTGAGTAGAATATAACTGCTGTAATCTTAAAATGAACAATGGGCAGTGCAAGACCCTACTTTGCTCCAGACTGCTGCTGAATGGAGCTTCCTATGTTAATGGACAGCCACTCACATCACAACTTATTTATTTATTTATTTTTATTAATTTATTTATTCATTGAGATTTCTATACTTCCCTACCCCACTAGTGGGCTCAGGGTGGCTTACAACATGTCATAAAACCAGTAAAACCATCTCATTAAACATCAGTACAATTGAAATGAAAACATCAATTCATGTAAAATAACATTGAATACCAATTAAAAATACAAGCTGCAGCTCAGTGATTCATTTGTCCACTGTATGCTGAGTTTATGTGTGTGTGTGGGGGGGTGAAGGATCGCTCTGTTTGACTCTGACAGTTACTCCTGGCACCCATGATGTAAATAGTGCAATGAAGCACTTGAAGCAGGGGACGTCTTTTGGGCCAGGGACTACTAGACAGTGCTGGTCTGAAGAGCACAAGGCTCTTTGGGGCACATACGGGGAGAGACGTTCCCGCAGGTATGCCTATCCCTGGCCACATAAGGCCTTAAAGGTTAATACCATAATCTTGAACCTGACTTGGCACAGCACTGGCTGAATGTGCACCCACACTGGCGTCATAGTCAACAGGCGTGATGCCACTACATTTTGTACCAGTTGAAACGTCAGGATCAGGTTCAGGGTAGGCCCATGTACAGCAAGTTGCAGTAATCAAGCCTGGAAGTGAACTTAGAGGGAACACTGCTCCACAGGTAGCTAGCCTGTTTGTTTCTGTGTGGTCTGTCATTGTGTTAAAACAGGAGATACATAAGTAATACATAAAATGCATTTTAAATAATTATTTCATAGGCTGGGGAATGAGGGGAGTAAAAAAGCACTGTTGTCTCTATCTTCACATGCCATGACAATAGACAAAGTTAATTTGGTGGGGAAATTTTACAGATGAAGTGTTTTAGAACATGATGGGTAGCCTAAACAAGCACATATTCTGGCATTTCTAAACCGAGTATCTGAGCCAAGGCCAGGACACCGACATTTCTTCAAGCAACCTCAGCATCACATGTATAAAAGATTAAAGGCAGTTTGTATGTTGAGAAAGACTGGTGGCATTTCAAAGAATCAAGAGTTAAATTTTAATGTATGAAGTCTATCTAGATACAGTAATGCTTCATTTGTAGCTGGATATGGATGTATTGTTCCTTTCAATTTTCCCCACCCTTGAGGTCTATTTCCTGTTTATATCTCCAGTTCAGTAAAAGGCTTATTCTGGCTGCTTGGTTGCTGTGAGTTCTTGGGCACTAATGATTTGATGCTGCAAAATTCTTTTCATCCTATTTCCTCCAGATTTTACAATTCTAGTCTATCTGATCTTGTTTCCAAATCAGAACCAATCCATAAGGAGTTTTCTATTGATCCATTTTTTAATTTTTAAGTTGTCTGTAAAGTGTCATGCCATAATTTATTTGAGGCCCCCATTATGTTAACAGCTGTGTAAATGCACATTAATGAAATGCTGCACAAAAGTAATTTCCATGCTATTGCACATATCACTACATCAGTATTCTGCTGCAGCTGAAGCTACCATCTCACATGGCCCAGGTTAAAAAGTTCAAGAGACCAATGGCGCCAGCTGGAAACCTCTGTATGGGGATAAATAGTGCACTTTGTTTTAATGTATGTTGTTTTAAATTGTCTTAATTGTTTATATTTATACTTTACTAGCTGCAAAGCCCATTGTGGAAGCGATACGAGCTCTAGCATTATATGATGGCAATCCGCCTTCTCCCCCCTCCCCAGACTCCGGGGCTGAGGGCAAGCAGAATGGCCCACCGGCGCCTTCCTGGCCGCCTGCCCCCCTGGCTCCGGTGGCAGTGCCCACCTCAACCCCAAGAAGGACAGCATTCCAGTTGGGAAGGAAGGCCCACTCGGCTCTGTGAGGGTTTCCTCTCGAGTAAAGCATGTGCCGAAAAGCAGCAGGCCTTCCCTTCAGCCTCCTCAGGAGGAGCCTGGAAGCCAGCATGAGCCATCGGTGGTCGACCGGGCAGGCGAGCTCTGCTGGGGCAGACTGCGGCCTTCTCTTCTGGGGATGTGGCAGCTGAGGGGAGCCAGAGCATTGGTGGCATCAGCCTGGGGATGAGGGACATGGTGCAGTGGACGCTGAGTGCCCTGCCCAGCCTGTTGGGGCAGCCTGAGCCGGGGGCTGGGCTCGGTGCAGGAGGCGGTGGTGGCGCGGCAGGCAGAGGATGGCCTGGCAGGGGCTTGGCCACCTTACGACTTGGCGGGTTCATCTGGAGCATTACCGCATTCACCTCCAAGCATGTACATGGGAAGAGGGCAAGCTGAGCTGAGGCTGCCTCGAAAGGACCCCGTCATGAGCGGGCTTCATTGCAGGTGCGGCTTTTGGCCTTTGCTTCTAGTATCACCAAATGGGAAGGGGATAATAAAGGGGGGGAGAATGAGAAGGGGCCCCTTTCAAAGACAAATGCGCGCTTTATGTCTGATGATTTCCCTCACTTATATGCCTTCCTCCCTCACTCTGCCTTCCTCCCTCATGAGGGCCCTCTCCTGGATTTTATCCTCACAGCAGCCTTGTGAGGTCAGCGAGGCAGAGACTGGCCCAAGGTCATTATCCAGCAAGTGTCCATGGCAGGGTGGTAGAGGGCTCGACCTCACGACCATTCACCTGCTGAAGTGTCCGGCCCATCCGTTGCCTCCCAGCACACTGAGGCCGAGTGGCACGTGTGTGGGCAGGACTCTAGAAATGCAGCCAGTGGAAAACAGAACAGCTACTGAGTGGCAGTTCAGGCAGCCAACTGATTTTGGCACACATAAACGAACTTTGCCACCCAAAAATGCAATTATTAATAAGGAGAGATATTTTTGATATGTTTTTGATATTGTCCTATGATCTGCCCCAAGCCCGCTGTGGGGAGGGTGGAATATAAATTTGAATAAATAAAATAAAATAAATATTCTTTTTGCATGGCATTTTACCAACATGAAGGAGCTCTTGTGTCTCGATAAAACACCATACACAAAAAGAATCTTGATGTCAATCATATGTACAATCACATCAAGATTTCTTAAAATTAATTAATTCATACATGTTCAATGGTAAGTTAGGAAAAAGAAAAATAAATTACCAGAATGCACTGAACATATGTGTTCAGTTGCACAGGATCTAATTCTACAATTGTTTTAGAAATTCCCCTAGTTAAATCCAAATTAGGAAGAAAAATGTGGCACAGAGACAACAGAAGACTGGAATGGGGAAAATCTTCTCACCATTACACACTCAAGAGACACTTGTATTCCTGGAAAGCAGAGAAAGCCACCAGAAAGAAACCCTGTGACAGAAGACACATATAACAATACCACTGCCATCCTAAGCATAGTTAAACCCTTCTAAACCCATTGACTTAAATGTGACAGAGTGTAACTCTGATTAGCAGGGCTTTTTTGTAGAAAAAGCCCAGCAGCAAAAGGAATTCATTAGCATAACAGGCCACACCCCTGACATCACAGCTCATTAGCATGTTGGGCCACACCCCACGCCTTCCCTTGGCTTGCCCGGGCACCCCACAGCTGCGAGGAGCCCAGACAAGCTGGCCCTTGGACAGACCAGGGAAGGCACGGGGAGGCATTTAAATGCCTCCCCGATCCTCCCAGGGGGCCCCCTGGCCTGCCTGCCTCAGAGTTGCTGAGGGGGGGGGTGTTGCTCTGTAGCCAGGCACGCAGAGGTTTTGGCTGTGGTGGGCGTGGCCAACTCTGAAGCCAGCCGGAACTCCGTTCCTGTGCGTTCCTGCCCCAAAATAGCCCTGCTGATTGGGATTGCAGTGTAAATCACCCAACTTCCCTTCTCAAGAGCAGTCTTGCTTCCACATTTGATACTAGAAACTGTACAGCCACCAACATTTACTGTTGTTGTGATTCAGTCTCAAGGCATTCTTAGCCAAAGAAGAAAAATGAATCTAGTGCTTCATTCAGCAACCATGGTTGTTTCAGGGTTGGTTTCTGAAAAGTATTAGAATGTCAATAGCTGTGCCTCTGACATTTCATCCCACAGGATTTTGAAAAAGACATTGGAAAAATGGGTCAGACTACATGTGGTCCTGACAGGTCTTTGATATTTATGTATAAATAGTAGTTCCAAGGAGTTGCATTTGGATTGAGCCATGGCACAGGAGGAATTTATATTCCACCATGCTATTTTCCTGGTCTTAATTGCCTCCCTAGTTGCGATTGGGGAAAACATACAGGTTGCCTGAAATGTTTCCCCAAATGGGGCAAATAGGAATTATGAGCAGAGTGTCTTCAAGATCCAGAAACCAGCATGTAAATATATCTATCTATATATCTATAGATATATATTTACATGCTCCTGCACTATGCCCCCATTCTGAATTGAGCCACCTGGAAAGTTGATCACGGAGTTCTACACTCCCCTGATCAATGACTGTTGAATGTCTTATCTACCTTGACCCTTTGTAAGGTAATATTAACCTGCTTTGGAACAGACTGGCATATATTGTTGAAGTTTAGACATGTAGTTGTTTGCAAGATAATCCCCAAATTCTTTGATAGGTTAGCAAGTGCCATAGAAGTAATCCTCCTAAGAACAAAGTTTACATCCTGAAACTTGTTGAAGCACTTGCGGTGATAATATTTCCTTCTAGCTGCACAATGAATGTTTTAAATAAAGGAAGTTTATGTCTCCCCATGATTTATTTATACAGTAAATCTCCCTCTCTATCTCTCTGTGTGTGCATGTCTGCTTTACATAATTACACAAAAACTGGAATATAGCAGAAAACCACCATGCTAAGTATGCATTGTGTTTGATGATCAGCATTGCAATGCATAGGTGTTACTTATAAACTAAATTTGATTTTTTAATGAATGACTTTTTTATTAATGTATCTGAAAGTATCTTATGCCAGGTCTCCACGTGAACTAGAAAAAACAGGAGCCATGTTCACAAGTTACAGTGAACCAGTGTAGAGTTTGTGTACAACACAGACTAGATTTTTCTTTATATGAATGCATGGTCCATTCAATGCACGTATAGCTGAACATGTGGCTTAAACCCTACATTTACCAAGGCATTGGTCCTCAGCTTCATTTGTAAAGTGAACATGCGTTGTCTCTTCCAAACAAACTGATGTGCGCACATGTATGTACAGGATACACTTGCCAATACAGCAACATGTGAGCAAGACGAGGTCTCTTAGTGGAGTGAATTTACTAACAGTGCATAACAGTTGACAGTGTGAGGGTACTCCAGGATGCTTCACCACTTTGGGAAGATGGAGATGGAACTTGTGGCTTAGAGTACTTTTTAACAGTGAGCTCTGATGCACTAACCAAGCTCCGTCTTATCAAACAACCATCAGGCCATCAGCATTGACATAATTTACTATAGTGATTCTGTAGCTATTCTTTTTTCTTTGGTTCAGTCACTACCTGCAGTGTTAAAAGTATAAGCGTTCTGATGGGGGGGTGGGATGGGGTGGGGGATGACCCACAAAAGGCCTGTGGGCTGCACTAACCTCAAGCTCATTACTTTAATGAAACACACTGAAAATGAAGTAGGCTGCAAAACATAACCTCCAGCAAGTGACCGAACTGTGAATCTTAGTAGCCTGTTAATGAGAATGCCTAGAACCAGTGACCCTGAGCTAAAAGGTACAGCTAGCTAGAAGTTTCTCCTTTATAAGTTAGAACAGAGAAATCAGAGTGTTTAAGAGTTGAACTAATGGTCCTAATTAGTAATCATGCAAGGGGGGAAAGAACATGCTTTTAGGCTGGGGAAATAATGCCAAGTATAATTTTCTGGACTCAGAAAAAGTAGGTTTCAAAAACAATTTTAAAAATGACGGAATTTGTATTTTTTTTAACAAAAAAATTGAATCACTCTGGCAACCAGAAGCAGAGGAATATAGAACTTCTGTATGTTTAATAGCTGGATAGGAAATTTTGGCAGGAGCTGCTTGTCAAATAGGAATGAGAAAAACAGCACTGCTAAAATGTTCTGGACTGTGAGACAGCTATTGCTGTGCTCCTTTGTCTCTTTCAAACATTGAGTTGGCTCCTAGAGACCAAACCGCAAACAGAAACAGCTCACATGACAGGTCTCTCTCCCCCCTTTCTCCTGCAGCCTCCAGCACCTTCGAGTCCAGGGGACCCACAGGAACACAGGGATGTGGCATGGAGTGGCTGTAGAAAAAAACAGCTGCCCTTCACCTCTTGCACAAGTGGTTGCTTGCTTTGTGAAAGGTCTCAGGCCCCTGAACTGCATCCCACTTTTCTCCCAGGGCCCCACAACCTCGAAGAGCCGCTTTGCGGTGGGGGGGGGATCTACAGGGCAAAGAGAGATGAGGAAGTGCAATCCGTTCCATGAGCTCACTCACAGTTCATAGGATTCAACCCAAAACAAATCATAGTCATGAGGCAAGTATGGCGATGCACAGAATCGCATATCAATAATAAAAGATTATTATTTTTAATACAAAATAAAGAAGAAGAAAAAAGAAACAGTGGCAAGAAAGCATATCCCTGGGAACTCACAAATCAATTCTACTCCTTTTTCACTGTAGAGCGCCTGCCATTTTTACAATCAGCAGCAATTCAGGATATGAATTTGCAACCCAGGACTGCATCCTGGTGGTAGGGGAAACCTTCACCTGTTAAAATTGCTGCTGGCAGGGTACAGAAGCAGCCTGCATTCACATGGCTGCTCCATGTGCTAGCTGAGGGTGGGGGAAGCTTCTCCGTTTAAGCCTGGAGCTTTAACAGGTGGCAGAAAATCCCCTCCGATTAGGGTCTCATCTCAGCCGCAATTTCTGAAGCTCATTCTTTGTAAGAAAATTCAGCTGTCTCTCCAAATTTACATGAGGATATGAAACCTGTTTGGCTTGCTGTGGGACTTCCCACCCATGAAGGGAAAGCAGAGATCATGGACTGGACCCCATGGCTTATTTGGCAATCCCCCGTGGTTTGGCAAGGAAAGGAGAATTCTTAGCCCAGTCCTCCAGGTGAAAACAAGCCACCTTCTCCCCTTTGGCTGCACGCAAGAGAAACAAACGCGCTTGCCAGCTTGACAGAGCTGGAAAGCGCAAAGGCAGAGCTCAAGAAAAAAAATACCATAACAGTGCTTCAACTCAACTGCAATGCAGAAGGCATGGTGCTCATTAATTTTTATGGGGTGGCAGACCCCACCTAAGCTTGCTATCTTTTTTTACTGGCCTTGCTCTTGTGCCTTTAATGGCAGTCTGGCAACACCCACATTAGCGTAGAAAACAAGGCCTTGGAGAAAAGTAAAGTTTAGCAATCCAGTCGAGGTTGGAGGTGATAGGCTCTTTTTGCTGCTGTTGCCCTGCAATCAGATTTCACATATGCAAAATTCTTGGGCACTGTCCAAACCAAAGTTAAGCATTTTAAAGTGCCATTGATTTCTGGAGGACAGAGCTGAGAACAAGCTTTGTTCTTCCATTTAAATCAATCCCGGTATTTAACTTGGTCTCCTGTTTGTAGAGACTTCTGGCTATATTAATGCCTTGACGTCTTGTAGCCCATGGGAACATGGCAGCACAAGCCGCATGTGATGCAGGGGTTTGTAGCCTGTGGGCTTTGCTGTGGCACAGAGCTAAGTTAGCACTTGGGTTTAGGAGAACAATTGTGGCTTAATGGCAGAGCACATGCTATGCATAGAGAAAAGCCCCAGGTCATTCTCTGATGTCTCTAAACAGTGGAGAGCTGCTGCTAGCCATGGAGGCAATATTTGAGCTCAATGGGCCAATGGTCTGATTTGCAACTTCATAGATCCATTCTTGCAAGCCTCTCCACTACTGCACTTGTCCCACCTTCTTGGCTCAGAAGGCAAACTCCCCTTAAGGCATTGGAAGGGAGGCTACTTATACAGAGAAGCAAGCATTAGAGGGGCATGCAGCATTATTACATTCTTTGGACTGTACATGTGGCAAGTAAATTTGCCCCAAATGCTAGCCAGGCATACTGCCATTTTAATAGAATCATAGAGTTGGAAGGAACCTCCAGGGTCATCTAGTCTAATCACCTGCACAATGCAGTAAATTCACAAATACCTCCTCCCCACACACACACCCAATGACTGCTGTTCCACACTCAGAAGATGACAAAAAACCTCCAGGATCTCCAGCCAAACTGGCCTGGAGAAAAATTGCTTCCTGACCCCAACATGACAATCAAAAGTTCCCTGGGTGTATAAGAAAGGGCCAAAAAGTAAGCAATGATGCAAACCTTCCTGCCCTCCTTCTCATGATCTGTCTAAGTTTACAGAATGGCCATTTAGCCTCTGTTTGAAAACCTCCAAAGAAAGAAAATCCACCACCTCCTGAGGAAGCCTGTTCCACTGAGCAACCGCTCTGTCAGGAAGTTCTTCCTAATGTTTAGGCAAAAACTCTTCTGGTTTAATTTCAACCCATTGGATCTGGTCCAACCTTCTGGGGCAACAGAAAACAACTCCGTACCATCCTCTATATGACAGCCCTTCAAGTACATGAAGATGGTTATCATATCACCTGTCAGTCATCTCCTCTCTAGGTTAAATAGATTACAGAGCACTTGTTGTGGCATAGAATGCTCAGTGAATGTGATAAATAATTAGAATTAACTATGCTTTGGTAGAATGGAAAATGCATCTTCTATTATGAGAAATCCTTGCTAGTAGGTACAGGAGTCCACATGGAAGATTTTTTTGCTTTGGATACAAAATGCTAATGAGATTTCAGTCCCTCTGTTAAGAAACCCACAGCATTATAATTTTATGACTGTTTCATTGTGCCTGGATGCACCACTAGGATACAAACTAACTGGGGCAATCTCTTTTAAAACTAAACTTTTAAAACTAGAGGCCATCTTACATTTGGGTTAGGGAAGCTGTGGGAGGCTCCTTCTGCAGCCAAGACAAAGCTGGGTTTTAATTCTCAGGCTGATCTGATTTATACCATACTAGGAGTAATGCCCGTTTTGGGAAGAAATACAACGAGATCTAGAAGGACGCTCCAGATGAGTGTCCCGACTGTGGCTGGTGGGGCGGCAGAGGGAAGCGGAAAATGGAGGGAGGCAAACCATGTTTCTTTCCTTCTGCTTGGCTATAAGGCAAGGCTGTCTCAAGTCATTTTGCTGCCCCAAGTGGGTAGAATGGGAGGACAGCCTCATGGTAACAGATATGGTTCTCTCCACCTCTGACTTATTTTTAAGGGGGAGGGGGTTGTTATGCAGTGGCAGCTAAGGTAGAAAAGCACCTCCTCCTTTGCCATGTTTTCTGGGTTCCTAGGGTCTGGAAAGTAGTTCCATAGCTGATTACGCAGTTGCCAACTCTGGGTTGGGAAATACCTGTAGATTTGAGGGGTAGAGCCTGGGGAGGGCAGGGTTTGGGGTGGGGAGGGGCCTCAGTAGGGTATAATGCCATAGAATCCACTGCCTGATCTTGGTCATCTGGACATCAGTTTTAATAGCTGGAGATCTCCAGGTGCCGCCTGGAGGTTCACTTATGTTAATTTGGGGCTATGCAGTCACAGTGCCATGTTTTCTGGGTTCCAAGGGTCTGGAAAGTGGTACTATAGCCGATTACATGGTTGCCAACTCTGGGTTGGAACATACCTGTAGATTTGAGGGGTAGAGCCTGGGGAGGGCAGGATTTTGGGTGGGGAGGGAACTCAGCAGGGTATAATGCTATAGAATCTACTGCCCAAAGCAGCCATTGTCTCCAAGAGAACTGATCTGGGTCATCTGGACATCAGTTTTAATAACTGAAGCCCTGACTGCTACGTCACATTGGCTGTCATACAGGGGCCATCTCAGCAGGATATAAGGACACAGAGTCCACCATTTTCTCCAGGGGAACTGATCTCCACGATCTGGAAAGCAGTTGTAATTCTGAGTGATCTTCAGCCCTCACCTGGAGATTTGCAACCATGGTTTCCCCCAACAGACACTAAGGGGAAATTTATTTTACCTCAGAACATCAACAGCAAACTGTTTAGAATGTTAGAGGGAAAGGCCAGTGAGGCCACATATGCAAACGACCTCTGTGCTGAAGCAAAGGCGAAT
Source organism: Gekko japonicus (assembly GCF_001447785.1). NCBI lineage: Eukaryota > Metazoa > Chordata > Lepidosauria > Squamata > Gekkonidae > Gekko > Gekko japonicus. The sequence goes on from NW_015168695.1 coordinate 233,321, forward strand.
CAGGCCACATATGCAAATGACCTCTGTGTTCTGACTGGCTGTGGGTGGGGGGGAGGAACAGCAAACTGTTTAGAATGTTGGAGGCAGGACTCAGGCAAAGCAGCCAGTGGATAGGGAGACCCTCTGAATGACAGATCAGAGAGCGAACTGATTTTGGAGCGTGTTGGAATGTTCAGGGGAGTCCATGACCAAAATAGAATTATATATACCGGAGGATACCATGTGACACCCTCCAGGATCAAGGAGTTCTGACTTCCATCTTTATGCACTTCATAAGAGAAGATATGCACCACTTCTTCAACATGAACTCTCAGAGTGCTTTCTGTTGAACAATGCAGAAATGGGGAAGTTTAGACATTGCCTGAAAAACAGCTATGGCATGGGCTGTCCCAGACTTGTGCACTTAGCATAATGGCCCTGTAGGTATAGAAGAAGACTCAGCCCTTTCATGCTGGCAACTTTAAAGAAGGAATCATCTGCAGCTGGCATAGCTGTATGGACTGGTCTAGGCTCAGGTTTTTTGGTTAAAACTTGCTGAAGTCTCTCAAGGAAATTCTTTCTAAAGGTAGATTATAGGAGTGACTGGAAGACTACAAGTGGAGATTCCTGATTCTTCCTTTCTAAAATGTATTTGGAATGGAAACTCACTGATGTTAGCTGTTCTGGAAGACAGGACACATTTCCTAGCACAATAATAATGAGGTGGCTGAAAAGTCCCTCACTGAAAAGATGCTCTAAAGGATGGTGATTGCTCTGTTGACATAACTTTTGGCACCTACTGAAGTTATTTTCAAGACTCTGAGACAGACATAATCTAGGCTACGTTTATGACAGAGGAAAATAAGACCATACACATTGTGTTCCTGGATCAAACCAAGGTCCATGTAGTCAGCATACTGTTGCCAGCAATGTCTAGCCAGATGGTTTACAAGCAGTGCATTACTGTTACTCTCTTGTTTGCCATACTGTTGCCAGCAATGTCTAGCAGTGCATTACTGTTACTCTCTTGTTTGTCTGACCTTCTGATATTCAAAAGTATTCTCTTGGAGACTCCATTTAGACTAATAAGATAAAGCCTGTATGAATTTGTCTAATAGTTTCAAAAAACCTGCTAAACACTAATGACCATCTCTTCTAATGGTTAATTAGAAGTTAACTGGAGACTGGTGGAAGGACTTCTTTGGTTCAGAACTTATTGCTGGCCAGCTTCATTGGGTGAACATCTATTCTGCTTACACTCCACCTAAACAGATACGGGTTGCCACCTATGTATTCTATAGCTTTCTCATATTTGTGTTTAGCCTTGTCATATTTTCAGCAAATGAAAAATGGCAAAATAGGTAAGAATAAAGATTGTAGTGACAAAATCAGATTGGGGCAAAATGATCCTAGGAAAGTGTCTGCCCTTTCATTGTTTAAACAAAACCAACAGGCCTTCAAAATTCCTCTGGAATGAGTCTATGCCATTGGATAAATTACTGTTTAAATTTGCAGTTTATATGCCAAGGTTTTACTTATTTGTACAAGAGAGCCTTTTATCTCATATGCTGAACCTACACTGAACTTACATTTACTGCTGTCCAAAGCATACTTTGACATGCAGGTGCAAGTACTACTTTGCATTTTGCTCTCAGTGAATGGCATTAGAAACAATATAGAGTAGACACAGACACACAGGCATTATTGGGGACGGGAAGGAAGCAAATATTTTTCTTGTTATTCAATATAATTTCCCAAACAAGGCTTTAGGGGGAGGAGGGCATGCACAGTTAATAAAAGCTCCTTTTTCTTACTTCTTTAATCTTACCAACTTTTGTCAGGTGATGAATACAATTAAGTTAGAGAAAGTCTACTTTTTATAGTTCTCAAATATTAGAAATTTAAGGTGGGGTCCTTTATTCAAAGTTAATATTTGTTTGGGAAGAAATTCTTTACTTGCATGCAAAGATTTGCTATGGATCATTTAATTTATCATACTGATTGCAAAACACTTGGATCATCAAGATCACAGGACTGATTCTGACTTTGAGGGTCTACAGTCTTGGCAGGGACCAAGGCATTCTCCAGAGCTAGTCAGTGAGGCCCTCAAAAGGCCTCACCCCACAGAAGGGAAGGGATTAAGTCCACCCAGGTCTTTTTTCCTTTCTGCCCAATGTTTCCTCCTGTCGATTTGGAGGGCACTAGAGCTGGTCTTCCTTGGTCTGTTTCCTTGGCCCTTATGAAGCCCAGCTTCCAGCTTGTACCTGTCCCTTTCTCTCCCCCCCTTGGCTAACATGGTGTGGTGGTACCTCTCACAAGAAACTAAAAGAGGGTATAATGCCGAAAAGCTTATTAAAAAACTGTATGTAATGTTATTAGAAATGAAAACACAAGATGAGGTGGTTAAATGTTCAATGATTAGATGGGCACAAAATTTAGGACATAATATTGAATTAGATCAATGGTCCGAAGTATGGAAAACAAATATAAAATATACCA
>NW_015168695.1:235930-246652 GCF_001447785.1 Gekko japonicus
ACTATTAAACAAAAGAGAGGGTGGGTGTTTCTCCAAGCTCAGCCACCATTAGATCCATCCCTGCTCAATGTTTTATTTGTTTTGTTTGTTTTTGTGTGTTGATGTTGGTGTTATGTGTTGAAAAATAATAAAACTATTAAACAAAAGAGAGAGGGGGGGGTGTTTCTCCAAGCTCAGCCACCATTAGATCCATCCCAGTGTAGAGGCAGCCTCCTCCCTAGTCGTAGTACTAGAAGCCCACCCCTCCAAAAGGCCATCATATCTGAGGCATGGCTGCTTCATGGGTTTCCTTTCTGCAGTGGAACTAGACATAAATGGCCAAGAACAGCAGTATGCCTGTTCTAGACTACTGGCTTCTGCCTTCTCTTCTCCTGGATCCCCAGGTAACCTCAGGGGTGCTGGGGCTGCCCCTGGACACTGACATACCATTTTCCCTTCTGGATTGTGAACTCACAGAGGAATTCTTTTAAAAAAAAACAACTGAAACTCAGTATGCAAAATCTGAGCTGGTTGTTGACTTTCACAGAAGCAGCTACGTTAGTCTGTTGCAGTCAAAATAAAGAATCTCACATTACTTTGAAGAATAACATGTTTACTGTTGTATAAACTTTCATGAGCTAGAATCCACTTCATCAGGTGCAAAATGAATGGTGTCCTGGCACAGAAAAGCTTTTGGTGCCATCTGAGCCTATGAAAAATATTCAGCCTGCACTGGAAACAAGTCTACTTTTAGTAGTGAAGAACATGACACAAAATCATTTTTCACAGGAAAGACAAGAGAAACTACCTTTCCCGTAGAGTTGGCAACTGCCTGAAGGGGGGGGGAGTGTCCTGATCCTTCACAGAGACTTTTAATTTGTGGAAACGGCCAGCTATAGTTTTTATGGTTATGGAGGTGACTAACATCTCCTCTCACTAAGTTTCTGCTAGAGGGAGCAGAGAGGGTTTCTTCAGGCTGTTGGCAACCCTACTCTCCCCTGTCATTTTTATGTGCCGTACTGATCTTGTGAATAATCAAACCCTGAAAAAATAATTTTCAAACAGCAGATCGAATTAGGACATGGAACAATTTACAGTATTATTTAAGATTCCCCAAACCACTGCCATGATCAGCTTCAGCAGCTCTCACGGTGGGGGGGGGGGGAGAGAATTATGGAAGTGGATTTCTATTCATACATGAGCTCATGAGAAAATAAAAGGAAAAGTTCCGCAAATTAACCTGAAGTCCAATCTCTCACCTTTGTGAATCAGCCAAACTAAAGTCTTGGAGAATAATAATAAGAGGAAGTATATCTAGAATACACAAGTGGCACCACTCACTTACCAGCTACAGGGATAAAAAAAATGTGTGAGGGGGATATGGGGGTTTTGATGGCACCAATGAATTTGAACGTGAGATGCTTGCATCTGAGCACAAACAGCTGTGCCCATTTTAATCAAACTTTGCTGTGGAAAAAAAATCTCCCTCTAGCTTAAATAACTGATGTCCATATCTGCTTCAGCAACCAATTAGTTAAATGGAGAAGTTATTTGTTATGGCAGCTAATCTAGCTTTCCATTTCTGGTGGAATGGGTTCTTGTTCATGTGACTGGTGATGTGTCTGCAGTTCACTAACTTGTCTGAACAATATCTAATTTACCACACAAATAATACTTGCAGAAACAGATGCACAATGAAGTGTCTTCATCATATTTCACATTCCCCTATACATTTTGATGGTGTCTCCCCTCTCCAGATAAGAGTAGTCCCGTATTGGAGACCACAGCCACAAATATTTAGCTAACACTGCCCTTCCGTACCACTAAGAGCGCTAACAGGGAAAGACATTTGCTGAGATCCCCCACTTTTAAAAAATCAATAGCAGCTACAGGATGCCACAATTTAAGGCAGGGCTGTGGGGCAGGGCAAGAGGGGATTCAACTCTTCCCCCATCTCATTTTTAGGAATCAGACTCCCAGCCCTGGACGGGCCACCATTGGTGCTGGCGTTGAGGGTGAGGAGCTTAGGGGTGATTCTAGATGCCTCACTTACTACGGAGGCCCAGATCACCACTGTTGCCAGGTCTGCCTTTTATCATCTGTGGCAGATAGGGCAATTGGTCCCTTATCTCTCCTCCCAGGACTTGGCTACAGTGGCCCATACAATGGTCACTTCCAGGGTAGATTGCTGTAACTCGCTTTATGCAAGCTTAACTTTGAATCTGATCTGGAAACTCAGATCTGGAAAATGCAGTGGCACACCTGCTGGCTGTGACATCTGTGAGGGCGCACATTCAGCCGGTGTTACGCCAATTGCACTGGCTACCAATTGAGTGCTGGATCCATTTCAAGGTGTTGATACTAACCTTAAAAGTCTTGTGTGGCCTTGGACTGACATATCTAAGGGTCCGCTCTCCCCATATGCCTCTTGGAGAGCCTTGCATTCAGCTGACCAGCATCTCCTGGTTGTCCCCAGCCCAAAGGTCATCTGCTAAGCCTTGACCAGGGCCAGGGCCTTTTCTACCCTGGCCCCTGCCTTTTGGAACATGCTCCCATTTGAGATCAGGGCCCTATTACAGTTTTGCAGGGCCTGTAAAATGGAGCTGTTCTGCCAGGCCTTTGCTTGAGGTGGTGGATGCCCAACCATCTGGCCTCCCTTGCTGAAAAATGCCCTGTTATATCTGCCTATTCCATCTTTGTTCTGTCATCCAGTTAGCATTGCTGGAACTATATGGTCAGGGACAGAGGGTGGTGCTGAGCGAGAGGATCTCCCTACGATACCTACCAGAATGTGAAGTGCTGCTGGGGGCAAACCTCTCGCCAATGTTATTTAATATCTATATGTGCCCCCTCACCCAGTCAGTCTGGAGATATGAGCTGGGTTGCCATCAATATCCAGATGACACCCAGCTCTATCTGTTACTGGAAGGCTACCCATTCTCTGCCCCTCGCTGAGGCCTTGGAGGCTGTGGCTGGATGGTTGCTGCTGAGTCAGTTGACACTAAATCCATTAGAACGGAGGGGATATGGAAATCAGGCTTCCCATGCTGGAAGGGGCACCTTTGGTGCCAGCCCAAAAAGTGAGGACCCTGGGAATGATACTGGATGCCTTTCTCTCTATGGAGGCCCAGGTTACTGCTTTTTTCCATCTTCAGTAGATTAGTAGATTAGGTTGCTGAAATCCTATCTCTCTTCCCCCCCCCAAGACTTAGCTACAGTGACCCATGCAATGGTCAGTTCCAGGCTTGACTACTGTAATTCGCTCTCTGCAGACTTACCCTTGAGGCTGACCCAGAAATTACAGCTGGTGCAAAATGTGGTGGCGTGCCTGCTAACAGCGACGCCTATGCGGACTCATATTTTAGCAGATGCCAATCTCATTGGCTACTGGTAGAGTTTTGGATCTGCTTCAAAGTGTTGGTAATAACTTTTAAAGCCTTACATGGCCTGGGACCAACATATCTGAGGGACTGCCTCTTCTCGTATAAGAGCCGAAGAGTGTTCTGCTGTATGGATCAACATCTCCTGGTAGCCCTTGGCCCTAAAGACATCTGTTTTGCCTCAACTAGGGCCGGGGCTTTTTCTGCCCTGGCCCCTGACTGGTGGAACGTGCTCCCTCTTGAGATCAGGGGCCTGCGGGATCTTCTTCAGTTCCGCAGGGCCTGCAAGATGGAGCTGTTCCACCAGGCTTTTGGCTGGGGCAGCGAATGTCCATGTATGACCTCCCTGAGGTTCTTGTCACCCACTTAACAACTGCTGGCCATTATTTATATTTTATCAATGGGCCAGGGAACCTCCCACAACCAATTTTTTTCCCTGTTATCAACTTGTGACCACCATTTTAATATATATGATAGTGTTTTAAAATTTTATTTTTATTGTATTAATGAAATATATATCTTGTATAAATGAAATGCTGTTACCCACCCTGTGCCCGCTTGTGGGAAAGGTGGGCTATAAATATGAAAAAATAAATAAAATAAATAAATATATGAATGAATGTATTGGTTTGCCATTTTTAATGTTTTCAATAATTTATTGTACTGTTATAATTGATTTTAATTGTTTTGTAACTTCTTTGTTGTTAGCTGTCCTGAGCCCGCTCGTGTGGAGGGCGGGATATAAATTAAACAAAATAAATAGATAGATAAATAAATAAATGATCTCATTTATTTCCTGGGACTGCTTTTTTTCCTGGGTGGGGGAGATAGGTGGGTGCCTGTATGGTATCTATATGTTTTTTACATGGTTGAGGATCCCCTTAGGGAAATTCTGTCTTTCCATAGTAGGATATTGCAACATAGAAGTCTCTCATATAAAGTATTCCCATTTCTGAAAAAGAAATGTGGACACTTTTGACACATTTGGCTAGTTTTGAGAAAGGCACGTGTGCAGTCAAATTCTGGATCCCATTTTGTTTCAAAAATAATCTAGCTCATTGCATGTTCATTTTTCTTTATGGTGTCATGATGATGTGATTTGGTCTCTTTTTCTCTTGGTGAATACTGCAGAATGTGCCCCCTCATGGCCCAGTATTTCATTACATCCTTCCCCAGCGTTGCCTTGTGATAGTTCCAAAGACATGGCTATTTTTATGTCTCGGCAAGCAGAGGTATATGTACAAGCAATGTCCCCCTCACAAAAGTGGTGCACAGGTGTTGCCTTGAGACGTATTTTGTGTAAAAAGCATATGAAGACTATGTCTACTTAAGATACTCGTTTAAATACGGCAAAAATGGTTTTATAGTGCCACTGGTGCCCTCAGCATACATATACAACTTTGTCTGTCCTGAGTATAGCTCAGAAAAATAATAGTTCTCATGTTTTTGGTATGCATTATGAACTTGGAAAAGCCAGCAGTGGTGGATGCCCATGCATTGCCAACACACCCTGTCCTTAGAGCAGTTCTGAAATGTCTTTTTTTTAAAAGTGAACTTCTCTGAAAACTCAAAGGCGAGTACCTAGAAGCATAAGCTCAGCTTTTTTTTAAGTTTTAAAAAGATAGCCAGGTTGCTGCAAGAGAGAAAGGCCTGAATAAGAAGTGAAATGTCTCAGCAGATTTATGTTGCTTTTCAAAATCTCTGTGTGCTTTAAAATCCTTGTTTTCAAACTCCGTGTATTATTTTAGTTGTTAATAGGCTTCTATGTTTTGTGTCATTGCATCTTGAATTTACTCTGTTAGCCACCCTGAGCACAAAGACATAAGACAGGGCATAAATATTTTAAATAACAAACAAACAAGTAACTGCTATGGAAAGCAACTTGCTGGTCCAGGGTTCTGTAGTACACTTGGGAACCTCCACATTTAGAGGCAATAAGCCTCTGTATACCAGTGCCAGGAGGCAATCAGGGGAAAGCCTCAGCCTCCATGCCCTGTTGTCAGCTCTGCAGAGGAACTGGTTGGCCACTGTGTGCGGCAGGATGCTGGAGTAGATGGAATCACTGGTCTGATCTAGCAAGGCTCTTCTTATATTCTTATGGTTTCAGAATATGGAACCTGTCAGGAACCTTTTACAATTCTCCTTTAAGAGCTCTGACAAGGTTTCCTCTTGAACCAGGTCACTTCTAATTTAGTTCTAAATCGATGAGGCATCTGCCTGTTCGAAGCTTTTTTGTCTAATTTTCTAATGTATAAAAATCAGGAAGGAACAATAGCTTCCATCCATATAACTCCTTTGATCTGGGGCTTTTGAAATTTCTACCTGCCACCTAGCAAAAAGGTGCAAGAACTAACCAAGTAACAATCCTACTACCTACTGTTTTCCTCCTCAGAAAGTGCTTGTGCAGAAGTAACTAACGCAACTATTTATTTGGAGTTCATTAAAACAATTAGAATGTTGAAGTATGCAGAGTAATTGTTTGCAAAAGCAACAATTTTAGAGTCCAATGGTACCTTTAAGACCAACAAAGGTTTATTCAAGGTATGCACACTTTATCAAAAACCACATCCACATCTGGCCAAAACTCATCACCCATTTTGCCCTACGAATATTTTTTTTCAAATTGCATTGGAAGTGGATGTAGATGCTGTATTAAATGTCCCCATGGGTCAAACCAAGCCAGACAAGCAAATCTCTGTTCCCCTTACCACAAATATCAATTTACATTCATGCTCATCCCCAGCACAAGTACTAATTTTTAGAACGCCCCCCCCCCATCCAGACTTACAAAACTAGGTTTTGTTTAAATTTAGAGCAGCCATATTATTCAGCAATGGATTTTCAAACTTGTGTTGGAGTTATACAGTTAATGATAAAATGCACGATGTGCAAGAAGTTTCTATTAAGAAGCAATCTTGGCAGCCAAAGAGTGTTCTTTAGGAATACCCCCCCCACCCAGTTACTGGGTAGAAACTAAATATCTTCTGTTTATTTAGGGAATAAATATGCAGCACTTTCCGAGACCTGCTCAAGGTGGCTAACCAAGTTTTTAAAAACACAAAAATAAAATCATCAAAGCTTTTATCTGGTATACTGTAAAGTTCGAATTTTTAATTGTAATATTATGTACATGATTGGTCAAATGATCATAATAAAGAACGAACAAATGACTCATCAAAGCAAGAATTAAAATGATCAATACTAAAAACATCAATAAAACACAAACCCTTTAGGGACACAAATGCATTTGGCAGCCTAAAGTAGCAATAAAATAGTCTCAAGGTTAGAAGTGAAAAGTACTGAGACTTACTAGTGATTTCAGCTCTCATACTTTATTTCCAGTGTAGAACAAGACAAAGTTACTGGCTCGCAGGCCGGTTTATAAAGGCACACAACCCATACCCCAAACACACCCCTACACCAGTGATAGGTTATTTACAGTGGCCGAGAGTTCCATAGGCTCTCGGCTGGGAGCCTAGCCCACTGATTGGTGTGGGCTAGGATCCACTTTGACCATTGTTCCTGTGAGCGAAGCTCAGTTGCTTCGCATGACCGCGTGGAGACCAAGTCTCACACGTGGTCGGAGACGGATACATTACAGAAGCAGTGCAAACAAAATAAACTACAATTAAAAAAATTAAGCAATTACTAATTGTTCCATAGGCTCTCAGCCGGGAGCCTAGCCCACCGATTGGTGTGGGCTAGGATCCGCTTGGACCATTGTTCCTGTAAGCGAAGCTCAGTCACTTCGCATGACCGTGTGGAGACCAAGCCTCGTACGCGGTCGGAGACAGATACATTACAAAAGCAGTGCAAACAAAATAAACTACAATTTTAAAAAATAAGCAATTACTAAGGTTGGAACTCTTCAGTCAAAAGACTGTGTAAAGACATATGTTTTGCCCGGGCACCTAAAATACAGCAAGGTAGGGCCCAGACAAACCTTAAGAGGGCACTCAAAAAGGCAAGGCATCGCCAACTGGAAAACCCTCTGTCACTGATCATTTTCTACTCATCTTACCTTTTTTAGATAATGGATGCAGAGAGCAGAGCTTAATCGGAAAGCTGGAAAGTATGGGAGGAGGTGATCCATCAAGTACTCTGACCTCAAGCTGCCTAGGGCCTTAAAGGTAAGAGCCAGCACCTTGAATTGTGCCTCAAAATAGACAGGAAGCCTGTGTTGGTTGATCAGTACAGATGTGATACAATCCCTTTCAGACAATAACATGAATGCCACATCTTGGAGCAGCTGAAGTTTCCATTTAGTTTTCAAAGCCTATGTAAAGTCTATTACAATAGTATATCCAGGATGAGCATGGAACACTGTGACTAGATCACACCTTTCAAGGAATGGCTGGAACTGGCCAGCAGCAACTTGAAACCCAATCTTGCCACTCACAAGTTCCACTATATCCTTCCATGAGAGAATCTTAAGATCTTAAGATCATGATGACCTGAAAGATCTCATTTCTCCTTTCTAATTTTATAATATCTGGCCTGATTAACTCAAAAGTTTGCACACTATTACATTTGTCCTAATAAATGGATTACATGGATGGTGTTTTTTGGCTTTTTGGCTTTTACTTTTGGACCATCATGGCTGAAAACAAGTTGTAACTGATGTATTAGCTGAAACTGATATAAAAGGTGCTCCAAACATAGTAAAGTACTTCCCAGCCACCCCTGCAAACTATGGGCCTGCTCTTTCAGGGGAGTGCAGTCTTGAAAAACTTTACTGCCAGTACCTCAACCTTGTATGGACTGAACTTCAGCTTATTGGCCCTTATCCATTCCATTACTTTCTCCAGCCATATGTTCAGAACTTCCGCAGGCCAACCAGATTCTGCTTTTAGGAAGAAATAGAGCTGTCACCCACATATTAGTGACACCTTATTCCAGATCCCCAGACAATCTCTTCCAGTGATTTCATGTAGATGTAAGAGAGTATGAGCACAAAAATGATCCCTGTAGGACTCCATATTGTAAATGACATGGACCCAAAAGCTCTCCCCAGTTTCACCTTCTGAAACCTCTCTCTCTCAGACCAATCAACCTTTCCATAAGGATACCACAGCCAGCAGTATTGAAAGCCGCTAGAAGCTGTCTAGGAGAATGGATTTCCCTCTCAGGCTGCAGTCAGATGACAGGTTTAGCACATTTTGACAGCACCTCTAATTTGATACTCATTTTTTTGTGTTGGAGAATTTTGTCTAAACATCCACCAGTAGCTTGCTGCTCTGCTCACTCACCCTGTGGTTGACCATTCAGATTATTGCCGCACAGTAACCATGGAGTGGTCAGTCAGGTGGCATCCTTTCTTGCATAAGCATATAGCCAAAGCACCGGCTCCTTTTTGACAGCTCCACAATCCTGTGATCATTGGTTCCTATACAACTGCATTTCTCTGCCAGAAATCACTCCCTTTCCCACCTGATTTTATTCCCTTTCTCACTCATTTCATAGGGAAGTTTTTCCTTTTTCTCTCCCCATACTGCTGTCCTGCCAGAGCAATATTATGAAGTGGCTTCGAGTAAAGTTCCAGGGGCAGAATCCTGGCTGCCAATATGGGAGCCCAAATAGGGACTATTTCCAGTGCCATCACACCCCAAGAAATGGCAGAAAGGGTAATTTTTCTTGAATTTGTCACTCTAAAACAATCACAACAAAATATTGCAATGAAGAAATGCACAAGCAATGCACACATTGGGGGGGGGGGTTAAGCCACAAGGTATAGATAGGAACTCTCAGTTTGGGGCAAGTGATGCACTGTATTCTTGGTGCTTGAGTGGGAGGCAATAGTGGGAGGGCTTCTAATGTCCTGGCCCCACTGCTGGACCTCCTGATGGCACCTGGTATTTTTGGCCACACTGTGACAGAGTGTTGGACTGGATGGGCCAGTGGCCTGATCCAACAATGGTTTCTCTTATGTTCTTATGGAAGGAAAGGTTCAGACGTCCCAAATGGCTTGAGATTGCAATGGAGAGTTCATACATCCGGAAATGCGAGATGAAACCAGCTACATTTGTAAAAATCAGACTTTCCCTGGTATTGAAAAACTCGCAGTCAGAGTGGGGTGTGGAGGGGGGGGGATGACTGGGGAACAGGATACTGATTATGCTGTTTGAACGTGCAATTTAAATCTGAGGGGGTAACAGCAATAACATCAGATCAAACAGCTCATCTGATCGCAGCCGTACTCTCCTAGTCAGGAAGACTAAGGCCATTTCTATCCCAAACTCAGACTTCAATCTGAAATAGATCTAGATAATTCATCTCCTTCAGGACCATACAGAGTTGCATAGCAACCACCATACTTCAGCACCTTGCTCAAGAGTGTAATGTTGTGCCCAGGGTGGTAATTATTTAGGCTTTTGGGGTCCTGGGACTCCTTGTTCAGGATGAGTCTCATCACTGCTTCTTTCAAAGCAGCCAAAATTAGTTTAATGTTCATTTTAAAAAAAATTGATTGTGCCCATATCCGGGTCTGGACTTCCCCGTGCTGCCCTAGGACACCCCGAAAGGTGACTTACCCATCATTGCTGGCTCCGGGTTGGGGACCTGCTGGCTGGCTGCAGCAGAAGAGCAGAAGCAGAGCCAGTGGGGTGCCCAGACATAAGACAAGCAATAGGGGAGGATGGGGGATGATGCGCAGGGTGAGCCCGGCAATGCAGCTGGGATGCCCACCCACAAGCCGCGGTGGAGGACCCGGCAACGGCCACCTCAGTGCCGAGCCGAGTGAGAGCCGGCACAAAATGCTGACCCTGCCCAGGATGAGTGAGGGAGGAGACAGGAAGGAGCACTTAAAAGGGCAGTCACCCTTGGCCAATAGGGAGAGGGGAGGGGAGGACAGACAGGCAGATGGGCCATTGGGGAGAGGGAGAGGGAATGAGGAAGGAGGATGGGGATGTATAAAAGAAGGCATGGACACTGGGTTAGAGGAGGAGAACAGGGGTGGCAATGGGCATTGGTCAAGAGAAAGGGAAGTCTAATTCCAGAGGGTGCCTGCTGCCGGCTGGCCAAAGCCCTCACCTGATAACTGAGACCCAGCTACCCCTTTGGAGACCCCAGCACCATGGTGGAGGGTGGGGTGCTGCAGCGTGACCAAGGACAGCACAACAGCCCACCTGTCCAATTCTGACTTCTTTTATTTGTTTAGAGGTTTGTAGAGCTGAGATTTATACAAGCTACAAGAGGGGGACCCACGATACTCGCGGGGGGGGAGAAGAGCTCCGTCTCCTCTCCCCCCCCGCTCGTTCTCCCACAGGCGGCGGCGGCGAGGCCGGTCCCCCCCCGCCCGGTTCTGAGGCGGAGAGGCCTGTCCTCCCCCCCTTTGCCGAGCTCGGCGGCGGTGGCAGCGGCCGGC
>NW_015168695.1:246696-249751 GCF_001447785.1 Gekko japonicus
CCCTTCCCTGCCCTCCCCCTTCGCCCGCGTGTGTGGCTGCCCGGCCAGCAGGCCGGCAGGCTCCAAAGAGGAGGAGGAGGCGAGACCGGTCTTCGGCCGCCCGCCCGCCGGCTCCCAGAAGGCGGCGGCGGCGAGGCCAGTCCTTCCCCTCCCTCCCTCCCTCCCGCCCTGCCTGCCTGCCTGCCTCCCTTCCCCTGCACGCAAGCCCGGTAGGTCGCAGAGCGTCTCCTGCGCACGCGCAGGAGACGCTCTTGCACTTTCGGGGGGATTTAAACATCCCCCCGAAATTTTTTTCAACTTTTTTTATTTTTGTGCACATGTGGGGACTGGCCCACGTGTGCACAACCCTCCCCCACACCCCCAGCTGCCCCCGGAGCGCTAATTTAGCGATCCGCACTCCGGGGGCAAGTTGGGAATTAGATATATAGATACATGTAGAACCTCTTTTTGTGTGATTTAGTACCCGGATGAAGGCAGAGTCCCCCGTTCTGATTATAAAGCTGATGTGTATACTATTGCATGAGTCTAGGCTTGATTGAAGCCGTTGGCTGAACACAAAGAGGCTGTGCATGGGGGCAGCAGATAGGATCCCTTCAAACATTCAGTATTTTCAGATACATCACGTGAATGAAAACCAAACCAAATTGTTATGATTCTGGCTGATATTCTGGATGGTCAGAAGGTAGGAAAATTCCATCCTGCTACCTTCTGCAGGACCAAGGCCTTTAAAATTAAATACGGTTTCAGCAGTTTCCTGAATACTGTCTCTGTATGTCTTCTTCCCTGTGCAGTTTGAACCATGGGGCCATCCAATTGGCTTCAACCTGGACTCCCATTTAAGTAGACAAGGCACCCATTACATTGCACAACATGAACCCGGCAAATTTAATAATTTGAAGCCTGAACTCTGGATTGTCTGCAGATGTGAGATGATATCATAGCATCCGTTCACAATGGTTTACTTCGCAAGCATGAGGGGTGGAGAAATATCTTTAAAGGTAAGAGACTGCATTTTTCAGAATATGTATCCAGGCCACATAAATAACTGATGAAAGCCAGATCCAGGCTGTGAACCATATGCTCAACTCCTCTGAGCCGGAAAACTCTTTCCAGTTTTATAAATATGTTCACAAATGCAAAATGCTTTGAGAAAAGCAAAGGCAAAGAGAAAAGAAAAAAAATTCCCTTGGGCTGAGATTTCACATGACAAGTTTCAACCAAGAGGAAACTGAAAGTTACAGCCAAATTATAAACCCCAGGAGCACAGGGGTGGAGCGGGGATGGTGCCTAATGGAGAAGCTGGCAGTCAGCTAAGAATATTACTGCAAACATCATGCTAGAACAACAGCATCACTTGAACAAGAAACTGCCTCTGCCTAATCTACAGCAAGATGTTTGGCCTGACTTTCATGTTTGGGCTTGCCAACATCTACAAAAAGGACTGAACGAGGGGGGGGGGATTGACTCTTTCATTTTTACATTTCTCACAATTTACTACCTTGAACTATGCTGCATTACTTCTGTCTATTTAGACAGCACGTTTTAAGCCACCCTTCCTCCAAGGAACTCAAAGCAGCATCCATGGTTCTCCCTTCCTCGTTTTGACCTCATTAGCAATCCTGCGAGTACAATTAAGTGAAGAGAGAGTGATCAGCCAAGGTTATCCAAAGAGTTTCATGATGGAGTGGGAATTTGAAGTCAAGTCTCCAAACTATTACCACCATTACACCACACTAGCTCTACTTACTTACCTACTAGTATCTATGCCAGTTTAGAATATTTTGCCAGAGGTGGAAGAAAGCCAGTATGGAGCAATAGTAAGAAAGTGGCTGGGGTAGTACTTCCCATCTTCAGCCTCAAGCCCTCCACCCAGCCTGGAAGACAGTAGTGGTAAGAAATCTGTTACTCTTCCCCCACATACACACCTCACTGTCACACTCTGTTCTAAGTAGAAAGAAGCAAGAGTCCAGTAGAACCCTAAAGACTAACAAAATATGTGGCAGGTAGTGTTCTCTCTAAGCTGTTAGTGTGAGCTAGCTCACAGTTTTTTAGCCTCCAGCTCACAGATTTTTTTCTTAGCTCAGGAAGGATCGCTCCAGTATGCAGTAGCAAAATTGCTTCCTCACAACTTTATTGCCAGTAGTTCACAAAGTAGAATTTTTGCTCAAAAGACTCTGCAGCTTAGAGGGAGTATTGGTGGCAGGGTATGAGCTTTCATCTCCCTCATGGATCACTGCTTGTCGTGGCGAGGGGGCTTGCGTGTTTCGATGAGCCTGTGGGCTATGCTGTGGAGGGCCACCCAGGATGGACAGGCCACAGCAGAGAACTCAGACAAAGTGTGATCCACTGGAGAAGGAAATGGCAACCCACTCCAGTATCTTTCCCAAGAAAACCCCATGAACAGTAACAAAAGGCTAAAAGATATGATGTCAGAAGATGAGCCCCTCAGGTCGGAAGGTGTCCAATATGCTACTGAGGAAGAGCAGAGGGCAAGTACAAGTAACCCCAGAAAGAGTGAAGTGACTGGGCCAAAGCCGAAAGGACACTCAGTTGTGGATGTGTCTGATGGTGAAAGGAAAGTCCGATGTTGCAAAGAACATATTGCATAGAAACCTGGAATGTAAGATCTATGAATCATGGTAAGCTTGACGTGGTCAAAAATGAGATAGCAAGACTGAAAATCGAAATCCTGGGAATCAGTGAACTAAAGTGGACAGGAATGGGTGAATTTAACTCAGAAGACCATTATATCTACTACTGTGGCCAAGAATCCCGTAGAAAAAATGGTATGGCTTTTATAGTCAACAAGAGAATGTGAAAGGCAGTAATGGGATACAATCTCAAAAACGACAGAATGATCTCAGTCTGAATCCAAGGCAACCATTCAACATCACAGTAATCCAAGTCTATGCCCCAACCACTGACACAGAAGAGGCTGAAGTGGACTGGTTCTATGAAGACCTACAACACCTCCTAGAACTAACACCAAAAAAAGGAAGTCCTCCTCATCACAGGGGACTGGAATGCTAAAGTAGGAAGTCAAAAGGTAACTGGA
>NW_015168695.1:250196-279173 GCF_001447785.1 Gekko japonicus
CAGCAAGGAGAGATAAGGAGGTGTTCCTGAATGAACAAGGCAAAGTAATAGAGGAAAACAATAGAATGGGAAGGACTAGAGATCTCTTCAAGAAAATTGGAGAAATCAAGGGAACGTTCCATGCAAAGCTGGCCATGATAAAGGACAAAAATGGTAGGGACCTAACAGAAGCAGAAGAGATTAGGAAAATATGGCAAGAAGACAAAGAAGAACTATACAAGAAGTACCTCAATGTCCTTAACAACCACGACGGTGTAATCACTGACCTCGAGCCAGACAACCTGGAATGTGAAGTCAAATGGGCCTTAGAAATCATTACTAACAACAAAGCTAGTTGAGGTGATGGTATCCCAGCTGAGCTATTCAAAGACTTAAAAGATGATGTTGTTAAAGTGCTGCACTCAATTTGCCAGCAAATGTGGAAAACTCAACAGTGGCCACAGGATTGGAAAAGGTCAGTTTACATTCCAATCCCAAAGAAGGGCAATGCCAAGGAATGTTCAAACTATCACACAATTGCACTCATTTCACATGCTAGCAAGGTCATGCTCAAGATCCTACAAGCTAGGCTTCAGTAGTACGTGGATAGAGAACTGCCAGAAGTACAAGCTGGGTTTCGAAGAGGTAGAGGAACTAGAGATCAAATTGTCAACATTCACTGGATTATGGAGAAAGCAAGAGAGTACCAGAAAAACATCTACTTCTGCTTCATTGACTATGCTAAAGCCTTTGATTGTGTGGATCACAAGAAACTATGGCAAGTCCTTAAAGAGATGGGAGTACCAGACCACCTCACATGCCTCTTGAAAAACCTGTATAAGGCACAAGTAGTGACAGTTAGCACTGGATATGGAACAACTGATTGGTTTAGCATAGGAAAAGGAGTACGACAAGGATGTATATTGTCACCTTGCTTATTTAATTTATATACAGGGCACATCATGGGAAATGCTGGCCTGGAGTTAAGATTGCTGGGAAAAACATCATCAACCTCAGATATGCAGATGATACCACTCTAACGGCAGAAAGTGAAAAGGACCTAAGGAGCCGCTTGCTGAGGGTAAAAGAGGACAGCACAAAAGTTCGCTTGAAACTCAACATAAACCCCCCCCGAAGATCATGGCATCCAGCCCCATCACTCCTTGGCAAATAGAAGGAGAAGTCGTGGAAGCAGTGACAGACTTCACGTTCCTGGGATCCAAGATCGCTGCAGATGGTGACTGCAGCCACGAAATTAAAAGATGCCTGCTCCTTGGGAGGAAAGGGATAGCAAACCTAGACATCATAATAAAAAGTAGAGACATCACCATGCCAACAAAAGTCTGTATGGTCAAAGCAATAGTTTTCCCAGTAGTAATGCATGGCTGCGAGTTTTGGATTATAAGTAAGGCCGATCACTGAAGAATAGATTATTTTGAATTATGCCCCCTCCAACCAGTGCCGCCAAGTCGAGAGCACTAACTTAATAGCCCCCACTTCCGTGTCCCATACTGACCAGTTCCGCTCTGTGTCATTAAACCTCAGGGAGACATAAGCAAGAGGATGTAATTTCCCATCCCCCCTCCTGCAAAATGGCACCGCCCATGGCGACATCTGATGTGTTGACTTGTACAATATTTTTTCCCCATCAGGATGCGCCAACACAGGTTCGGACGTGAATAGGGCTTTTAAGCGGTCAAATGCCTCCTGGCATTCATTAGTCCACACCAGTTTAGCTCCAGGCCAGGTACTCTCGGGTCCCTTCCCTTTTGTTTTCAGGAGATCCGTGAGTGGTAAGCTCACCTGGGCAAAGTTGGCGAGAAAAGAGCTGTAAAAATTGGCAAATCCTAAGAACACTTGGAGCTGCCTCTGGGTCCGATGCGGCTCCCACCCCAACACATCTTGGACCTTAGCAGGGTCCATTTCCAACCCACGTGGGTAAATGTGATAGCCTCGGAAATTGATCTCGGTGCAATGGAACTCACATTTGGAAAGTCTGGCCAACAGTTTGTGCTTGTGTAACGTGTGCAACACTTCCCGCACCAATTTCACTTGGGAATGTTTGTCGGAATACAGCAAGATATCATCTAGATAAACAAGTACCCCCTTGAACAGGTGCTTGTGCAACACTTAGTTAATAAGGTTCATGAAGACCCTGGGAACCTCTTGTACTCTGAAGGGCATCACCCGGTATTCGAACTGGCCCAACGGGGTATTAAATGTTGTTTTATATTCGTCTCCCTCCTTAATTAGTACTCGGAAGTATGCGTCCTGGACATCAAGCTTTGAAAAGATTTTCCACTTAGTCGCCTCGGCCAGGAGATCCTTGATCAGGGGTAGGGGGTAAGCATTAGTAGTGGAAACTGCATTCAACCTCCTATAGTCAGTGCATAGCCTCAACCCCCCATCTTTTTTCTTCCGGAACAGCACAGGGGCAGAAAACGGGGAGGATGCAGGGCAAATGAACCCCCTGGCATGGTTCTTGTCAATGAACTTTCACAGTTCCTCCTTTTCACCCAGGATCACCGCATACAATTTCCTTTTGGGCAACTTGTGCCCAGGCAACAATTCAATGGCACAATCAGAATGTCTGTGAGGCAGTAACTTGTCAGCCTCTTCCTCTTCAAAAACCCAGGCCAGGTCCCGGTACTCTGAGGGAATGGCAACCAACTCCTCCCTTGCCAGGCATGCTCGCACTGGTTCATCAGGAGGGGGGGGGTCCTCACTCTGCAGCCCACGCATAAGCCTGACACTTAGGAGAGATGAACTGGACCTTGCCCTCATCCCACAGGATGTATGGACTGTGATCATGAAGCCATGGGCTGCCCAACACCAGAGGAAAACAAGCTGCCTGGGTGCTCCCAATGTCCTCCTGCCCCCATCTGTAATGGCACAGTCTCGTACTTGCAAGGGTCTTTCATGGCCAACCCATCCATTTGAGTAAAGACAATAGGGTCTGGGAGTTTAATGACTCTGACCCCCAGCCCCATAACTAGTGAAGGGTTAAGTCCCGACCACACCCCTAGTCTATTAAACCCCACACCCGTACATGGGCTCCCAGCTCGGGGTTCATTATAGTCACAGTCATGAAAAAAAGGAAGGATAGTTGCTCCATTTTGGGCACCTCCAGGATTGGGACCTGCTGCTCTGCACCGCTCACAGCAGGTCCTGGCCTTTTCCTGCTGGCTTATCCTCCTCCTCACTGCTCATTCCTGGTTCCTCTTCGGGGATGCTAGCTTGAAGGGCTCGTTAAGTCTTGGGCCGAGCTACAATTTTCTGCGCTGGGGTGTCGGTCCACTTCTTTTTGCGGCCCTTCCTCATTACACCTGAGGTCTCTGACTCTAGGCATGCGGCGGTGAAATGGCCTGCTTCCCCACATCTCAGGCACAGACCCTATTTCGTGCATTGCTCCTACACCCCTCCTTCGGTTTTGGGATCTTGGGTCTTGTCGCCACCAGAACAACCTTCCCCAAGGTGGCTGCATTGTCGATACGGTTGAGCCAGCAGGGCTGGCTGGCCTGGCCACTGCTGTTGAAGTTCATGTTGCACCACTTCCGCTACTATTCATGGCAGGCTCAGGAGCGACTCCTCCACTGTTCTCACGATCTTGTCCTGAGACCTCTCGAGTAAATCCAGCCGGGTCTCCACAAAACCCTCTGCCTCCTCCACCTCCTGGCATGTGGCTTTGTCCCCCGACTGGAACATCATCCCTCAGGGCTGATCATAACGGCTTCCATGGTGGGGCCCTGGGGTAAGCATCCAGGTTTCCTGGGTGTCAGCTTTAAACCTTCCTCAGCGCAGGTCCAGTAAGGTCATAGTCACCCGGGACTTTGCTCCACCGATTGCTCCCTGAAGGGGCCCTTGTGGGATGGCTGCCTCATCCCGAGGGAGGGTGGTCGGTACCATAGTCGTGGGGACTGTAGTCACCGGCACCATTTCCTCTGTCATGACTCGGGTCATGATCTCCTCGCCATCGCTCATCTCGAGTCTGAGAGATGCAGGTCGAGGGGAAGCTGATTCCTTACTCTCTGTCAGGGTTCAATAGTCAGGTCACACAACACAGTGCTTCATGAGAAGAATTCTGTTTATTGGTACACCAGGACTATGACACATGTACTGCTTGTGTCAGAAATCCCTGGGAATAGTATGGCACCCTGAATTATACTAGGTTCAAACACCCCCCCTTACAAGCCGAAGCCAATAAGCAAAATTCACGCACGTGGAGGAAAGAGAGCAGGCAAAAGCTTTTGGTTCCCAGCTAAAGCCAACAGCAGCTGGAGCATCCCAAGGTCAAGATAGTAGATAATAGCCAGACAGTGAAACTCTGTGCGTAGCAGGGAGAGTAAGGTGGTTTCCCCTTCCACACATTCCAACAACATGGCAGTGTTAACTGACAGTATCTGAAGAAGTGAGCAGTGACTCATGAAAGCTCATACACTGCCACATATTTTGTTAGCCTTTAAGGTACTACTGGTGTTAGATCACCGCTTAACAAAGATCCGGAGACTGATTTCAGCAAAAGTGAACAGCTTTATTGAAGGTACGAACAAGCGCTTGAAAGAAGTCATAACCAGAACAAGTTAATATTGGGAGCTAGGCTCCTTTTAAACATTCCCGGGCTAACGTATCCACGCCTCTGTACAATAAACAACCAATGAGGTTGAGCGGATAAAGTCCAATGAGAGTTCTTCCCTTGCAGGGACTAGGTGCAGTTCTGATTGGTCATTGTTGAGGACCGACCAATAGCAAGTTAGCTCGGAGGAGCCTTCCTCTGGCTCAAGCTTAACATGGGGAGTCAATGCAGCGATTCATGTAAGACGTTTCAATACACTACAACTGGGCTCTTGTTCTTTTCTACTGCTGCAGACAGACAAACACCGCTACCCATCTTGATCTATCTGTCATAAGAGTTTGAATATACAAGGTCTATAGTGCAGGCTTATGAAAAAGATAAGAAGATCACCCTACAGGGGACATCTGAAGAACTGCTAGTTAGCACAGCTACATTAGGGATCTCCCACATTTTCAAATTATGTCCTTCCCATCTTCTGATTGGAACTTCTGGAGACTTCCTGCTCCTGCGAACTTCTGTTGGCTGTTGTTCCTCCTTCAGCAGTTAGGTTAGACAGTTATGGTTCTCTCTCTTCTGTGTTCTATCAAAGTTTGTTCTTCTTTAAATAAACCTACTTATTTTTCTTTAAACAGTTGGTGTTCCACTTCCTTGCACATTTGAGCCAGTTTGGTGTAGTGGTTAAGTGTGCGGACTCTAATCTGGGAGAACCGGGTTTGATTCCCCACTCCTCCACTTGCACCTGCTGATGTGACCTTGGGTCAGTCACAAGCTCTGGCACAGCTGTCCTTGAAAAAGAGCAGTTTGTGTCAGAGTTCTCACAGCCCCACCCACCTCACAGGGCGTCTGTTGTGGGGAGGGGAAGGGAAAGGAGTTTGTAAGCCGCTCTGAGACACCTTTGGGTAGTGAAGGGCGGGGTATAAATCCAATCTCTTCTTCTTCTTCTTCACATTCAAACTCTGCCAACGATAAGCAAACAACAGAAACTAGAATAAGACTATGTACATGAAAGAGTCAAGCTGTGGGAGTGATTCTCAGTGGCTGGGTTCATCAGGTTGACACCACACACTGATGTTGTTTTGGAGTGCATCCCCTTCACTTCCTCCTATGTGAGTGAATGGTGGCTGTGGTGAAGCAGTTCCTCATCATCGCTCATCTCAAGTCTGAGAGATGCAGGTCGAGGGGAAGCTGATTCCTGACTCTCTGTCAGGGTTCGATAGTCTCACAATAGACTCACGATAGACTCACGATCAGTGTTCCCTCTAAGCTGAGTTAATGTGAGCTAGCTCACAGTTTTTTAACCTCCGGCTCACACATTTTTGTCTTAGCTCAGGAAGGATGGCTCCAAATCACATTGATTTATGCAGTAGCCAAACCGCTCACCCACAACGTTAATGCCAGTAGCTCACAAAGTAGAATTTTTGCTCACAAGTCTCCACAGCTTAGAGGGAACATTGCTCACGATAGACACGATAGACTCACAAGCACCACTTCACTCAGTCCTCTGAGGTATCTAGGGACCAAGCAACTGTCCCAAGTCTCTGCCTAGGAACATACTATTTCCCCAGTTTACCTGGCCCTCAGTGGGGTTTCCTTTCTCTCTTCTCTTTTGGTACGCTAACACCAATTGGTTGTTTTAAGAATTACCCACTGAGAGGGCCAATACTCCCAGTTCCCATCCCACTCTGCTTTTAAGACTCTCTTGGTACCTGTGCCTCCTTCTGCCCTGCAACTGATGACTATTGGGATGGTTTACCACACTTCCACACTTTCAGGGAAACAGTGATTTAGCTACTGACCTCCCTCCTCCCCCTGGTGTCTATTTTAACTGGTATGTTTGAACAACTACAGAGAACAGCTATCAGCATTTAAAATAGGAACAATTTTTATTAAAAGTAAAACGTTCACATGCATACTCTCAGCACAGCAGTGAACTGAGCAAGGAATAAAATAAAAAGATGTAAACATGCTGCCGTGATCTCTGTCAGCTTGTGGGGCAAGAATAGTTACTGTTTGGCCTTCCCTTTACCATCACCATCACCACCTCAGGTAAAATCCAGCCCATCTCTCTCTCATGAGTTGCTTGAGGCTTACTCCACTGTATCACTGTAGCATGCCAAGTAGCCAAGGCAGGTGGGTAAGGACTTGTGCGGACACTCTAATTAAACAACTTTATTACTACAAAGCACAAAGCCAGAATACTACAAGAACAGACCTAGGTGCATTAATCAAAAGAAACGAAAGGAAAATAACTAGCTAGGTACTTATAATCCATGATATATCTGAATATTTCTGGATGACCCCATCTCTCATGCATTTGCAACCATCTTTAGCATCATTCCTCTCTGTCATCCTTCATGACAAAACACATGGGAGAGACAGGTCCCCCGGTCAGCTCCAAAAATGAGCTCCCAGCAAGCCCAGACAAAAGAACAAGAGGTGGTAACACATCAAAGGGCTAGCATGTTTTCCCATCAGTTGGGAAAGGATGCTCTCTATCCAGCAAAGAGCACCTGCCCTTCACAGCCACAGAAATGCTAGGGCCCTTTCCATCTCCATCACTGTCACAGAATCTCTTGTCCCCCTGCCTCTCATCCATGACATGCACAGTCCCCTGTCTCTCACTCGGCACATGCCCTAGCTGATCTTGCTCTAAGACAGGGTCTTTTACTTAGAAATTACAGTTCTAAAAGCTTCTCATTACCTTGGAGTCTTTTTCTAGGCAGCCAGCCGCTTCTCTGCTTCACATGGTAATGGGGGCCATCAAGATGGAGCTCAGATGTGAGAGCTCCTTCCTCCAGATGCATTCAGCCCAAGCAGACCTGAATCCTCTGGGAAGCTTGTACTCTAGCCCCTTTTACCCCAAAGCTTCTGTGTTCCTTCTAGGTGTCAGAATTCAGCCCAGGTGTGAGTTATCAATTTCATTGTCTCCAGCCAGGATGGCCATTATCATTTCCAAAGCTTCAACGGTTGGTGCATGGGCAATACTTGGAAGAAACTGACTTCCTCTTTCTGCCTCACTCCTGCCAGGAGAAAGAAAAGACATTTAAAAATAAATGTGGGGGTGGGTGCTTGGTCAAGCCCAAACCCCTAAATAAAATGCATTTTTCCACAGTAGCGATAAAAAATAAAACACAGGACAGTGTTGCAAAGAGGGTTGATAAGGAGCTGTGGGAAGCCCTCCTTCCTATATGCAACTCTAAACAGACATTTGGCTACTATTAATTCTCCCTCTTCTACACCTTAACTACATAGTTCTCACAACAATACCATTAGATAAGCCAGTATTGTTATCCTGAAAAGAGAGAGAGAGAGAGTATTGCCTAAGACCAGCCAGGGATCTTAAAGTAGCGGATGATTCAAATTGGGCACTGTCTGACTCCTACCATAGGGACTTAGCCACTACACTAGCTCTGGAGCAACTTCTGACCCCATCTCCAGAGCTTACCAAATGCCACAATGGTAAAATGAACTCTCTTGTTTAATTATGGTTCTTACATATTGTACTATGCTTCCACTTATTAGGAAGTCCACTAATTCCATGTATGGAATGTGTTCACATGTGGACTTGGATTGTGGAAGCCGGAGCTCAAGGTCTTGGGTACCTGAAAAGTTTCCTTGGTGCTCTCAGACAAATAATTCTTAATCTTCATCCATGTGAAAGGTAGTAATAGTTATTTTAAATTTTGTGTTTGATCATTTATATGTTACTGCCAGTTTAAGACTTAAACAAGGGGCATGCTTGGAAAAGGGAGGGAAGAAGCAGACTCTTGTACTGAAGTGATTTTAGTTCTTGTTATAGTTTGAACTTAGATGTTTCTAAGAAGTAAAAGCTGATATGCATACTTGTAAGATGATGAGCCCTGACCTGGATAGCCCAGGCTAACCTGATCTCATCAGATCTCATAAGCTAAGCAGGGTCAGCCTGACTAGTATTTGGATGGAAGAGCACCAAGTAATACTAGGGTTGTGATATTAAGGCAGGCCACCTCTCAATGCCTCTTGCTTTGAAAACCCCATGGGGTTGCCATAAATCAGTTTTGACAGCAAAAACAACAGAAGATGATGAGGTGGCAAAGCCCCAAGAGGGTAGAATGGGCTGTATCATCTCAGACTACAGGGCTGGGTTCCAGTTTTGAATGTTGGCGCACAGCAGTAAGAAAGGTTCTGGCTTCTCTCTTTGTCTGCTGTTGCAATTAGTGTACTGTTTACTGTCGGAGAGCATTCAAAAATGTGATTCTTCATCATTCTCTGCCTACAGAACATTCAGCCATTTCAGGACTACCACATCTTTGCCACCTGATTCTCTTACATGTGTGAACCAGGCCTACCTTAGGTTCAACAAGCTAATCTTTTGTACCCTGCCCAGAACTTCTGGGGGGAAATCTCAGACAACTGTGATACCATCTCTATATAATAAAGCTGTTTTGGTGTGACTCCTGGACATGCTCCCACAGCCTTTGGCCCGCTCAGCTGCCACTCGTATGGATTCCAAATCCCCTGGCTGCATTGCCTCGCTGCGTTGGCTCAGCCCCGCCCACAGAGCTGGCAGCCAGTGTCTCACTGTGGAGGGAGCCAGTGAAGGGGATGGACGCTCCGCTGAGGGAGCAGCAACCCCTCCACAGGGGAGAAGGAGGCAGACCTAGTGAGCGGCAGCAAGCAAGGGAAGCACTCGGGTTCGTGGCCCCTCGCGGCCCCTCACCCTCGGCCACAAGGCCGGTGCTTTGTCCGGGCTCAGCAAGATGCACCACAAAGAAGGCTGCCCAGTGCCTTTCAAAGACTCCCCCACCTTCCTTCAGCAGCAGCGGCAGCGCCAGGGAGGGTCTGGCCTAGAGGAAACAAGTTGTGGCCCCTGGAAAGCTGCACTCTCTCCTGAGGAAGACACGTCTCTTGGCTCATATGTGGGACTAACTGTGATTAACTGTCCCCTCAGTGGCTGTTTGTAGGCAACCAACTTCTGTCAGTAAGAAAACAAAGGACTTTCAGCATAACCCTTCCCCCACCCACTGCCAGCTTGGCCACTTTCTGTCAGAATAAACTTCACATGGCTCTCTCTTTTTTGGCTCCACCATGGCTGGCTGGCTAATGAGGTGGGCCAGCGACCATCAAACCATTCTCTTCAACCCCCTGCTGTGTGGCTGACTTTCCCCTAGGTTTGCTAGTCTCCAGGTGAGACCTGGAGATCTCCTGCTGTTACAGTTGATCTCCAGATGACAGCGATCAGTTCCCCTGGAGAAAATGGCTGCTTTGGAGGGTAGAGCCTATGGCATTATCCCCTGCTGAGTCCTTCCAAACCCCCCCCCCCCAATGCTGCCCTCCACAGGATCCACCGTCCTAAATCTCCAGGTATTTCCCTAATCAAAGCTGCCAACTGTACTTTCTCCTCAGTGCCTGTTGCTAGGCAACCAGGTGCTGTTAGTAAAAGGCCTTTCCCACACCTATTTTGGCCTTTGGGAGAAAACTCATTGGGGCCAGTCCTGATAGGGTTGCCCACTCCATGTGGGAAATTCCTGGAAATTTGAGGGATGGAGCCTGAAGAGGGTAAGGTTTGAGGAGGGGTGGGACCTCAGACAGGTACAATGCCATAGACTCCACCCTCCAAGCCAGCCATTCCATCATGGAGAACCATTGTTGCCAATCTCCAGGTAGGGGCTGGAGATCACTCAGACTTACAACTGCTATCTAGGAGGGAGGAGGAGGAGATGGAAAGCTGAAGCCAGGGGGAAGATAATGGTAGGTTGATGGTTGGCTGGGAGGGAGATAGGGTTGCCAACTCCAGGTTGGGAAATTCCTGGAGATCTGAGGGGTGGAGCCTGGAGAGGGTGAGGTTTGAGGAGGGGTGGGACCTCAGACAGGTACAATGCCACAGACTCCACCCTCCAAACCAGCCATTCCCTCATGGGGAACCATTGTTGCCAATCTCCAGGGGAGGGATGGAGATCACACAGAATTACAATTGTTCTTCAGATGGAAGAGCCTGTCTATGATTCCAGTCAATGGATATAAATCACAACACCAACTGATAAGGAAAATGTTATTATAGAGCCTCTGTTATGTAATACATATTCATAAATTGAGGCACTATTTATTGTTTCCTTAGGAGTTGAGGAAATGGTTTTATACTTGGTGACTGCTAGGAAGTGGCTGAATCTAGTTTACATGCAATTTTCATTTCTGCTCAGCCTTGCAACATCACAGCTTTTATAATTAATAGTGGGAACTTTGCTTCCAGTAATGCCAATGTTTGTTAATTATGTACCTTTCTTCATAATATTCTCTCATCTAGACCTTTCACACTAACCTTTAACCCATTTGTTCCAGAAAGATCTCATGGAGAGTTCCCATTAATCAGTCTACAGAATTATTCCAGACATCTTCCTCAGAGTAAATGGTTCGTTCATTGAAGCTTAATTTCAATAGGAATGCAATGATGCTTTTAAAATTTACATTAGAGGTGAATATATAGTCCTTAGTCTTTAAGCAACATGTATGAAAATATCTGTAGTTCTTAAAAAGGCTTAGGCTAGAAGGACACATGTATACCTTTAAAAATTCATTAAATAAATTAATAAAAAGAGCTGCTAAGGATAAAAATTTAAGGTAGAAAATTGTTGCGGAGGAAGGGGGTTTACACTACTGAAAATCAGACCAAGATCTGCTCTGGGCCCTTCTAGGGAAAAGATATGGCTACCCTTAAGTTTCCATCTGTGAGGTTAAAAACAAGTTAGGCATGCCCAAATGCCCACTGGTCTGGCTCACATGCTGTTTGCTAGTCATGAACAATCAGCCAGGGGTTTTTTTGTTTGTTTTTTGTGATCAGTTCAACTGTTTGTTCACTAGTTAAGGACTGTTTAACAGACAATATGTTGTCAAAGGCTTTCACGGCCGGAGTTCATTAGTTGCTGTAGATTTTCCGGGTTGTGTGGCCATGGTCTTGGCATTGTAGAACCTGGCATTTTGCCAGTAACTGTGACTGGCATCCTCATAAGTATAACATAGAAAGATGGAGTTCTCTCTGTGTCAAGGTGAGAAGAAAATGGTAGGCAGGTAGTTTATATCTCCATATACAAAAGAACTTCCTCAGGAAAGCTCCTCCATTAGCATGTTCATAGCCTGGGGAACTCCTACAAGATAATGACTCAGCCCTACCCCACGGCCACACAACTTAGCAAACCTACAGCAACTAATTTTTAACAGTTTCACTGAATTCCCTCCTAAGAATTCAGTACAACGCAACTGCCTTTTCTTGCAGCCTTGGACTCCATTTTCCCTGCCATGCCACTGGAATTTTTTTGGAGATTTAATGTTTTGGAGTTATCTAATATTCTAATGATGTATTGTCATGATTGCTGAACTTCCAGCTTTTATCCAGGACTGCTGGATCAGTCAGTTTTATGGATAAATATTGCTAATGTTTTACAGGGCTTCCTGGGCTGGACCAAAGAGACCCAAGGGTGACCCTTGATGACCCAGGGAAAATTTTGTCCTTGTTGGGTCTCTTTGGGTCAGCCCAGGAGCTTCTGCTGCATGGGGGAATCTTTGTTGCATTTAATCACTGAGTATTTCTTTCTTAGGAAGTAAGTATTGTGACTGTGTATTTTGTTTAAGTGTTAGGCGGATGCCCAGCACCTGGCTGAGCAGCTGTCCTGCCCTCTTTTAACTTTGATAATTTTTAATAAAGGATGTTTTGTTGTTTAAGTAACCTTGTGTTGCATTCCAGCTAGCTCTTAACATTTACTTCCTCACCTTGGTAAGGGGCACACATCACAGACCATTCCGAACTCAGGGGTGGGAGCAGGTGCAAGTAACATTTCACACAGGGTTAGTTCACACTGACACGTGTTGCAGCTGCATTCCCACCACAGGTTGATGAATGTATTTATGCTCACCCACAGAGATGTATGAATTCTGATGGGTTTCAGAATACTCTGTGGGCTATATACAGACCTGTCAGTAGTTCCCTCAACAAGCTGACTGAGATTTGGAACAAAGGTCTTCAGGAGGCTATCAATTGATTGTCCTCCAGTACCCTCTGCCCTTGGTTCTCTGAGGATTCTTGGTATGAGAGCTTAATAGACCTTGAGGCTGCTCGGATGGCTAGAGCAAAATTGGCAGTAAACCCAGGATAATGTTGTGAGAAGACATTATACAAACCAACTGAAGGCCTATGAGGTAGCAGTAAAAGTGGTGAAAAGACATCCTTTTATCATTTCCATTGCATCTGCTAGTTCGCAATCAGCTCAATTATTTAGATTGACAATGATTTGGCTTATAGCTCTGATTCATTAGTGACCTTTATTTGTGAAAAAAGTCTCTACGCTCCACCTAGAGTTGGCTGCCAAACTTGATAGTCCTTGGATGGGGGCTGGTGCTTTCTTGGACTCCTTTGGCCTTCTCACCCTTGAGGATGTTGACAGGATCCTGACAGCTATGAAGCCAACTATCTGATCCTTGGATCCCTGCTAGGGGTATGTGTTTGGTATAAACCAGACTAATACTTGAATAATACCTTATCAATTAGACAATCTGATTCAGCTACCGATATAGCTGACCCTAATAAAAGCCAATATTATTTGGCTTTTATTTGAGCCAGCTATATTGACAAGTCATGCTACCACCACTGTGGTGGTGTGGCTTGGAGAAGGCATTCCCTTCACTTGTGGAGGCATGCCATTTCAGTGGCGCAACTCCACAAGTGAAGGGAAGATGTGGAGGCATGCCATTGCAGTGGCGCAACTCCACAAGTGAATAGAAAACATTTTAAATGCCTTCCTTTCACCCATGAAGGCATGCTGCTGCCATGGCATGATTCCACAAGTGAAGGGAGAAGGTATTTAACTAAGTGAGTAAAGAGAAGGCATTTATAATGACTTCTCTTTATTCCACAAGTCACGCCACCAGTGTCTAATCTACCTTTCCTCAGGAAGGTAACTGAAAGAGTGGTGGCCAAGATCTTCCCTGGCAAGACATCTGCCCTTGACCCTTTTCAATCAGCCTTCAGGCCTAGCAATGGGACCAAGATGGCTGTGGTCACCTTGGTTGATGATTTGTGCTTACATCTAGATAAAGGCATACCAACACTGTTGATCCTTTTGGATCTATCAGCTGCCTTCAATACAGTGGACCATTTGGCCTGACTGACTGTCTTGCCTCCCTGGGGGTAAAGGACACTGCCCTCAGATTGTTCTCCTTGTTCCTCCAGGGATCCTTTAGAGGGTTGCCATCAAGGAGGAGAAATCTTCCTGAAGAGATCTGAATTGTGGGGTCCCACAGGATTCCATCCTCTCTCTGGTGTTACTTAATATATATGCACACTCTCTTGCTGAGATCATCAGGAGGTTTGGAGTTGGGTGCCATCAATATCTGGATAACACACAACCTCCTGCTGGATAAGCAGCTGGCGACGGGGCTTTAGCCATTATCCCAGTGCCTAGATGCAGTTGTCAAGTGATTACGGGGAAGCTGGCGAAAGTTGAATCCAATCCACAAGAATAACACACAGTCCCAAGACAGTCTGGTGTGAAAAAATATAGTGGGTCCATTTTACTTTGGTAGAAAAAATATAGTGCATAGTGGCAGCAGCAACAGCACTCTTGGAAGTAAGGGAGGAGACCTTGCCCAAATAGACTAACAGAAAAGTAAATCAATGAAAGTGTCAACTTGAATGTAAGATTGAATGTAAGAATCCGACTTGTTCCTGAGGAAAGACCAGAGGTCTGAAACACTTAGATATCCGAAAAAAATGTTGACTGGAAGAGAGACACAGATTGATTGAATTTTGAGCAGACTGCTTTTGTGAATTTGGATAAAGATACAAGACTGTTAGAGGGATATAGATTGAGAGAGTCTGGAACATAAGAGAAGCCAATGTTGGATCAGGCCAATGGCCCATCCAGTCCAACACTCTGTCACACTGGCCAAAAATACCAGGTGCCATCAGGAGGTCCAGCAGTGGGGCCAGAAAACTAGAAGCCCACCCACTGTTGCCCCCCAGGCACCAAGAATACAGTGCATCACTTGCCCCAGACTGAGAGTTCCTATCTATACCTTGTGGCTAATAGCCACTGATGGACCTCTGCTCCACATGTTTGTCTAATTCCCTCTTGAAGCTGTCCATGCTAGTAGCTGCCACCGCCTCCTGTGGCAGTGAATTCCATGTGTTAATCACTCTTTGGGTGAAGAAGTACTTCCTTTTATCTGTTCTAACCCGACTGCTCAGCAATTTCATTGAGTGCCCTTAAGTTCTTGTATTGTGAGAAAGGGAGAAAAGTACTTCTTTCTCGACCTTCTCTATCCCATGCATAATCTTATAAACCTCGATCATATCACCCCTCAGCCGTCGTTTCTCCAAGCTAAAGAGCCCCAAACGTTTTAACCTTTCTTCATATGGAAAGTGTTCCAACCCTTTTTGCATTCTAGTTGGCCTTTTCTGCTATGTGAAGTTTTATCGACCTTTGTACTTTTTCTATGAAGGAATATGTTGTTGGTTTCTATTACCAGACACTAAATGATGTTATGGCTTTAATCTAGTCTCATTTGTTGTCATATTGTTCTGTGGGCATCTAGCACACGTCTGTATATATTTTTTCATACCATAAAGTTGAATCCATCCAAGATGGAGGTCCTGTAGCTGGGAAAGACTAAGATGCTTACTGGAGGCTCACATAAGAAGGTTTAGAACTATTAAAGGTTGCTTCTTCAGTACCAGAATGAACAGCATAAGGTTTTCCAGTCCAATCTAGTGTTTGAAGTAAATTGCCTCTGAATAAGTCTTACTGCTAATGAGAAATAGAGGGTACAATCCATCACTTTCACCATCCACTAGATGGCACTCTCTTGACTGAAACAGGATCCAGGTAGAGTTATATTGGATAAAAATATCAATCTTTCCTTGACCTCACTAGCTGAAGGAATAGAAATTAGCTATTTTAAGTGGATATTTTAATAATTTGTATTACTCTTCCAAGTGAACTTACGTTTCTGCTATGTTACTCTTAAAACTGAGAGATTATCTATGGAGCATCTGATCCAAGATGCTCTGGCCATTTTATTGTTAAAAAAAGCTCTTGGGATGGAAGTATTTGGACTGAAGCTGTGGTGTAGCGGCAGGGCATTCACTCTTTTCCTGTTTGATATTTTCTCAATAAAAATCACTCCCAATCTACCATTAACCCTAACAGACAGGTACAAGATACACATGCCTGTCCTTTTCCTTGACAAGGGCTAACAGCATTGTAACTTGTAACTTGTAGGGAAAGGAGAAGGGATTATCTCTATCAGGAAAATGGAATGGGGGGGGGAGGGGAGGAATAACCTTCTTACTGTGGGCCAAATATGAATCAGAACTACCTAACACTTATTTTATTGCAGTAAAACTATATTGGAAGATCTGATCATGGAATACCCATGCGACTTGCAGTTTAGCCATGAAATTTGGCTTCTACCACCCTCAAAGGCAAACAGCTTTCATGGGCGGGGACCCTTTTGCCTCCTCGGCAGGAGGGAGAGGCAATCGTGTAGTGGCGCTCTGTGTCCTACAACAGGTGGGGGTGGAGCTTGGTCACTTGGAAGGTGAGTACAGAAAATGGGGAAGTGCAGCTGGTGAGCACCCTATAGCACCTTCCCCCTTGACCACCCTGGGTTGGCTACTCCTGTCTACATTGTGTGGTTTGGGCCAAGGCCTGAGCCAAGGGGATGGCTTGCACTGGGGGCAATGGTATGTCACCCAACATATGGCAAGGAGGTTGTCTGGTGGCAACACCTGCCTTGGCCTATTTCTGCACTGAGGATTTCCTTGCCGCATAAAAATGTAAATAGAAAGATACATACACGAAAGTTGGGTTAAACTATAGTCCTCTTTATTAAGTGGACTATAGTTTAACCCAACTTTTGTGTATGTATCTTTCTTCCAATGGGGGGGGGGATCAATTGATTTATAACCAGTGTATCAGTGAAGAGCATGTGTGACAGAAAGAACATCTCTTCTTCTGTCTCACATCAGCAATAAACACAACAATTGGCCATAGGCTTGCACTGCTGTCTGTAACATGAGGAAAATGAGAGTGGTCTACTTTACAGGATTGTTGTTAAGGTTTACCGAACTAGTAAATACAAACTACCTTAACATGTGCTATATAAATGCTAAGCATCACTGTCAAAACCTACATAGTTCTATCATTATTTCAAACGATAAATAAAGCTAGTCCATTCTTCTGCCCATGTGCTCAGTTGCTATTCCCACTGTGTTCAGTTGCTTCCAGGAAAATGTTTTGCATTGCTGAAACATTTCAAATGTTCCTTGTAGCACAAATACATAGGATATATGGGGTTGCCATTAGAGATGATTGTGGGAACCAGTGCTGAACTCGTTCAGCTCAATTCCACTGCAGACATCCCTTGTGCCATATTTCATTGACTCCAACTGTGTCTTGGACCCAGAATTTTTAGCCTCTAAGGACCTGACCAGTTGCTTGTTTTTCCAAATAGGTTGAGTCTTGCTGTAATGTTGCTTGCTCGTCATGGCTGATCAACTTGTCTTGCCTTCCAAAGGGCCAAATGCTGTGCTTGATGGACCAGCTAATTGTACCTGAGAGATGGGTTGATGGTCCCACATTACAACATATGGAATAATAGCAAACATGCTTCATATAATTCTGCTTTGCAAGAATGTTTCTTTCATTATGCTATTGCATTTAGGAATCATTCAGGCAGAACCTTCACAGTACTGCTCAAATGATTCATTTCCAAAGGCTAGGAAATGTTTTTAATACCATCATTAAGCAAAAAATGAACCATTTGTAAAAATAGTTTGTAGTTGTTTGCTATGTGTACTCTAGAATCTAGCCTTTTAGGTATTCTGTGGAAAGACAACATAATGGTAACTATATAATCTGGGGTGTTTTTTTAAAGAGTATTTCAACTCCATACATTAAGTCCCTCAAATCAATTAGTGAATTTGGCTCTGGAACACTGAGTATCTCATGCAATAAAAATAAAGATTTTTAATTGAATTCTGAGATCTAACATATCTGAGCCATATGTATTTAGGTATGTACTGATTAGACATTTTTCTTGTCACTTTATAATAGTGGTTCAATGCTGTTAAATCCTTCTACTCTTTTCATTCAAACATCCATCAACCTAGGACCATGCATAGGACTTCTCTTCTTAATGTCAGAAGAAGAAGAAGAGATTGGATTTATACCCCGCCCTTCACTACCCAAAGGTGTCTCAGAGTGGCTTACAAAATCCTTTCCCTTCCCCTCCCCACAACAGACACCCTGTGAGGTGGGTGGGGCTGAGAGAACTCTGACACAAACTGCTCTTGTTCAAGGACAGTTGTGCCAGAGCTTGTGACTGACCCAAGGTCACATCAGCAGGTACAAGTGGAGGAGTGGGGAATCAAACCCGGTTCTCCCAGATTAGAGTCTGCACACATAACCACAGGGAAACTGGATCTCTGGTGTACCAAGAGGAAGAATAAAATGTGCTAACAGGGCCACCTCCAGGTTTTGGGTGCCATGGGCATGATGCACTCCAGTGCTCCATACATTAAATTCACTGCAACAGCCTGTTTGCGTGTTCATGTCCTCAGACTTGCACAACACAACAGGAGAGGCATCTGGAAGTATAGTGCAACTCCCTTTCACAAGAAAGCTTTGCTTCATTGCCCCACTATGGTACCCCTGCAGATGGGAAATGGATGATAAGCCCAGAGATTCCTACAGCGTTGCATTAATTAGACAGTGCAGTGTAGTTTTCTGGAACTTTGTTTTTTTCTGTTGCTGCTGGACACTTCTCCCATTGGAAGATGGGCCAAACAACTCTGGTCAGCAATGAGCTCTTTTGCCATTCTTGGGCCTTGGTAGGTTCCTAATCACATTGACTCCCTGATACCTGTCCTTGACCTTTATGATGCTATCACAAAGAAGCAGGGGGGGGGGTTAATTGGGAAAGTTTCATCTATTACTTCACTCATGGATAGCTTCTGTCTCTTAGAAGGAGGCCTTCAATTCATAGCAGATTGTCTTACATAAAAATCCATGACACACATTTTGACTGAGTAAAACTTCATCTTAAACAGCATCTCACTAATCCCAAGGAGAAAATATTTCATAGTAGGTCCCCCTCCCCAGTTTTCCCCAGAATTTCACAATTTTTCTGTTGGAAAAACTGAAACATGCCCATAAAACAACAAACCCATCTCCCCAGTATTTCCCCACAGACCTTCATATCTCTGCTGTGAGATACCACTTTGCTTGCATTGTGAGGTTATTTGCACCAATCAGGTGGCTTTGATTCCAAATTAATTAGATTACTGTTTGTAGGGAGACACTGGAGCAGTTGAGCACAACTATTGTTCAGCTTGTCCTCTTTCAGTCCTGCATGACTGTGACTGACCTACCAAGCAAACCAAACACAGTCCACCATCCACCTGAGCCTTGATCAAACTCCTAGTGGGGCTTCCATGCTAAACACAGGGGTGATGCCAAGCACCCATCAAGCCTATTACTGTGTCATATTCCAGCAAAGAGCACACAGTAGAAAAAGAGTGCGGCAAAAGTTCTCACAAAAGCAAGGTGATTCTCAGCAGTTGGAACAATCCTACAAGATGACTAGCAATGAGGAACTGGGCTAGGGTTCATACTGCCTCAAGGTTTGAGGAGGGTGTGATGGTATTTTAAAGCCAATTTTCCACACCCCTTTCAAAATTTTGCTAAGACCTCTTCAAACACAACAGAGCTTGCATGGCAACTGCTGACACAGCTACAGCTAAACCATAAAGTCTTTTGATCAAAATATAAACAACGAGGTCTCATGTGTTTACATATGACTATCACCTTGGCTTGGTTGATCCCAGCAACACACCCTTTGTGAAATGAATCAGAAAAGATCTCAGAGGTAAACGATCAAGCTTGAACTTGTGAAGAGAGAGAGCTCACCAGAGAGGCTGGAGCAAAATTCACCCCTGACCGAGTATAAATCATCAAAAGCATGATTTGTGCTCACAATGTACACAAAACCCCAGAGGACAATTCAGGAAGTCGGTTACATCACCATGAAAATAGCAACCATAGTCAAGGCCAACAAATCATTAACCTCTTTCTTCCTTTTCCTCTTTTCACACTCTACTAAATCCTCTACAAAGATTTCCAAGAGAACATCTATGACCTTCATTTCCCCTTGGAGCCCCTCAGGAAATAAGAAATGCATACAATTCATTCATTTCCCTTTGAATGGGCTATAGCAACATATATGTGTGAGTACAGATTACCTTTAGCAACGTCTGCACATACCCATTTATATCTATCTGTGTATCTGGATCTGCAATCCATGTATGGACTGAACATCTGTAAGCCAATTAGTAATACCTATAGATCTTCCATAGGTCTGCTATGACTTCAGAGTAGTTTCCAACTATTTTCTGGAGAATTTACAAATACATATTTATTCACAATACGAGCAAATTGTATCATTTATTTATTTATTTACACTGCACTTGGACTCTGCTTTTCATCCCAATGGGGACCCAAAGTTAGTCTCCTCCCTCCCCTTCATTTCAACTTCACAAAGAAGGTAGGTTAGTTTGAAAGTGTGTGACTGGCCCAAGGTCATCCAGGAAGCTTCCATGGTGGAGTGGGTCTCCCAGATGCTAGTCTGATAACTCTATTCATTACATAGGGCTGCCAAGTCCCCCCTGGCCACTGGTGGAGGATGGGGGGTAGCATTGCCAGACCCAGATTGGGAAACTCCAGGAGATTTGGGGGTAGAGTCTGGGGAGGACAAGGATCTCAGTGACGTACAATGCCACACAGTCCATACTCTAAAGCATCCAGTTTCTGATCTCTCACTTGGAGGCTGGAATCCCTATCACTACATCATACCCTCAGGGCGAATGAAAAAAAAGCACTTGTGACAGCCAGAGCAAGTACATCTCACTCGGAGGCTGGAATCCCTATCATTACATCATACCCTCAGGGCGAATGAAAAGCACTTGTGACAGCCAGAGCAAGTACAACATAAGACATCTAAAGATTAAATAAATCCAGTGGGATATTTAATAAATGAAATTAAAACCTCAG
This sequence comes from Gekko japonicus, assembly GCF_001447785.1. Classification (NCBI taxonomy): domain Eukaryota; kingdom Metazoa; phylum Chordata; class Lepidosauria; order Squamata; family Gekkonidae; genus Gekko; species Gekko japonicus. Next base: position 270,828 of record NW_015168695.1, read on the forward strand.
TGAGAAGCACTCAGACATAAACAGCAAACACTGTACAAGCAAGTAGCCAGATCATGGGCCATTCCATGATTCACAATGGATGGCTGACTGTCCTGGGAAAGCACTTCCCTCTGTTTTTTAGCCAACTGACTGCCTGATCAGCAAGGACTACTGTGATTTGCAGATTTCACATGCCGAGTGTTTTGATGAGGAAAAATATGGAGGACCAGGTAGGAGCAATTCCACAGGTACAGCTGCCAAGGAAGGCAACAGATCCTACAGAAACAAAAGTTAGCAATCACAACTGCACAGCTGCAAAGCTATTTGGGAGGAAGCTGATTGTTTGGTATGGTTCCAGGTGGGCAGAACCAGAATGTGACATACATCTCATTGTAGCTGTCAAAAATTGTATGTTTGCCTTCTGATCATTCATCATGGAGCTTTAAGCATGCCTCACTGTAGCTATTAAAAATATTCATCAGCAGCAGGGGTCGTTTCGTAGAAAAAGAGCTAGGGGAACTCATTAGCATAATTCATTAGCATATGCCACACACCCTCACATCACCGGGAGTGTGTCATAAGGCCACACCCCCTGACATCACCGGAAGTGTGTCATAAGGCCACACCCACCACTCAGTCTTAGTCTTAAAGGTTAGTCTTAAAGGTGCAATTTGAACTCTTGGACTATTTTGCAGCAACAGACTAACACAGCTACCTCGGGGAAGCTCCTGGATGGGGCTGGGAGTCCTTGCGGAGGCCACGTGGTGTGGCCTCAGCCAGGCAGAGGGGGAGGATGCCAACTTACCCTCCTGCTTCTTCCTCCTTTTGCAACAGAATGAGGCTGGAAGAAGGGGGCAGGCGGAAGAAGGGGCGGGGCTTCGTCGTGTGCCCAACCCCCTGCACCTCATCCCCCGCGATCCCCCCCGAAATGACCTCTGATCAGCAGCATTTTAGCCCACCTTTCTCCAAAACAACCAAAAAAGGCAAAAATTGTACTCAACATGATAGTCTCATGTACTTAATATGAACTGTTCGGAACTGTACTTAACATGACAAGAAAACAGAGATTAAAAAGAATCATAATGACATCACATAGAGCAAAGACCTATTTCTCAACCCAGATCCTAAAAGCCAAATTCTCAGAAAGCCCAAGGTTACATAAATGCCTGTCTGATTAACCAAAAGCATAGGGTACTTCTTGGCCCCTCGAGGAAGGCCATTCCAACACATAGGGTCCATTATGGAGTATGCTGTGAAATGAGCAGATGCTTCTATAGTGCTCCTAATACAAAGAAAATCCAGCTTTTATTTGTACATGTTAGATGTGTGTCCAGTCAAAGCATGCTTGGGGGGGGGTCATGCCTGCAAACCCCTTCCCTTTTCCTACACATGTATAACACACCTTCTGCAAGAGATTTACTCATGCAAATAGTGTAGACATCCTTGAGGAAGTTATGTCAAATGTTCATGGGAAGAGATGCGACCAGCAGACATGACGGAGCAGGATCCTGTTCCTCTCTAACTATTCACATTTATAATATGTATCAAGTCCCACTGATATCAAAGGGTCTTAGCTTCAGCTCACTGTTGATTTCAGTGGGGCTTAAGTACAAATGAACTTTCTCTAGATTTGGGCCAGAGTACAAGATACAAGCTATACTACTAATGGAATCAATAGGCTTAGAAGGGTGTAACTCTGCATAGGATTCTCCTTTATGTTCCTGTCAGAATCCACCTCCCTCAGGTTGGTGTCTGGGGCTGCTGCGCCCTCCGGCATCCTTTTGAAAAAAAGCTCTTGGAGATTCCTCAGTTGATGGAGAGGAGGAGGGATCCGTCTCACCCTAACCTTCTCTCTCCTGGCACATACCTCTTCTCTGACCATGTGGGAGAGGTCTATTCTGTCCTCCATGGCTTACTTGGGGCCTGCCTTTTAAAAGCACAGCCAGGGGTGGGGTGCTCCCTTTGAAGGTGTTGGGGGGAATGGGGGAACGGGTGTGATTGTGCTTCCAGCAGGGGACTCCTCCTTATGCTCTGTCCTCCCTCAGTGCCTCAAATGGCTGCTCCTTAGGCAAGCATGGGCCTAAGAGGGCTGGGGAAGTTGCCTGGCCCAGCAATGAGGTTGCCAGCAGGTGTGGCTTGGCAACAGAGCCCCACCTCCCCACTGCATTGAGTGGTGGGAGCGGCTGGCTCTGGGAACAGCCTGGCCTGCTTCCCCTACATCTCTCTTTGCCCAGCCCTCCCTCCAACCCTCTCAATCGGGGCTTGGCTCCCGAGGATGCAAGTGCTGTCCTGGCCATTGGTGGGGCTAGCACTTTCCTGACTGAGGGACCCCCTCAGGGCTAGTAAATGTGGGGCTCCCAACTCTGGACAGTTGCCTTCAGTTCCATTTCAACTCTATCACTTTTATTCTGATTCTGACATTTGCAAACAACCATCTCTCACTTTACCACCTCCTCTCCCACACCCTGGGGGGGGGGGTTCCCTAAATTTCAGTGTGGATTTGTTGACACTAATGAAATTGAAATGAGATGTTTAGTTTTATCATTTCCCAAGGATTAAAGCTTTGCTTCTACATCCCATGCATCTCCTTTGGGGGAGCCGCAAATAATTCAAGCCATTAAAGGAAGCCTTCAACTCAATAAATTAGCATAGCAGACTACTTTTATATTACTCCCAGTACAACCCTTTGCCACTTGATTTCAAGCTATGTAAACTGCCTCTAGACATTTTCTCATCTGGAAACGCTACACTCCCTTTAACACCACCGTGCTTCTCATAAACTTCTATCTCCTCTTCTCTTCCCTCACTACTCATATATTCCTAGCTTCCTGCTTTTGCAGTCTCTGTTAGCTTTCTTTCACATAATAGGAAAGCCCATCAAATACAGCACACAAGCTCCAGCAGCAACACACAAATATTGATCAGTAAGGGAAAAGGACAATCCATTTGAGCAAGGAATCTGAAAAATAATGTGATTCTTCCGGAAGGATGACAAACTTCATTTATCTGCTTCATTTATTCCCTTCCTGTCTCCCCAATGGGTATCCAAAGCAGATAACATCATTCTCCTCTCCTCTTTATCCTCACAACAACTCTGTGAGATCGGTTAGGCTGAGAGTGTGTGACTGGCCAAGGTCACCCAGAACATGATGGGATTTTAACCTGGGTCTTCCTGATCCTAGTCCAAAACTCTAACCACTACTCTCCACTGGCTGTCCAATATGAGACAAAGGCTAGAATATGTATTTCTGTGAGATATATGGACACTTGTATTCACAGACCCTGATGCTGGGGAAAACTGAAGGTCAAAGAAGAAGGGGACGGCAAAGAATGGGATGGTTAGACAGTGATCGAGGCAGTGAACATGAAATTAAGCAAACTCCGGAACACAACGGAAGACAGGAGGGCCTACTGTTAGAGAATGAACTGGATATTTGTTTTATGAATTATTTATTGCTACACACATTGGACTGTGCACAAACACATAGGCTCAGAAAGGTGTACACTTTAAGTCACCTGTTGTGATGCCACACATAGAAGGTGCCTGCACATACCTTACCTGTAAATAAGGTTTCAGCTACACAGTTGCCCAGCCTGGTGAAAGAAGCACACACCTACATTATTGTGAGCAATGAGAAACAACAGCTCTGAGCAGAGACAGCCCCCATTGCTGAACTGTTAATGGTCACATACCACCCATCAACTGCTTTGTTCCTGCTTTGGTATTTCCTGCCAAATAGACATTTGGTTCACAATGAGAATGGCCAGCTTCATCAGCAACACAATGAAGTTTCCTGATGCCAAGGTTTTCACACCTGTCCAGATGCCATCCTTTGAGTAAGGTTTTAGGTTACAATATTGGCCACCACTTCTAGGTAACCACCCCTCCCTCCATGCAACCAATAGGATTGTTTTTGATACGGACTAACAGGTAGGTGGGCCAAAAGGTTGGCACGGTTACCGCACATCTCTTGAACCCACTAGAAAAGGAGAGAACCAGACACCTGGCCCGTCCTGCTTGATCAACTAACATCTCCCCCGCAACAACCCCTGCCTGCTTTTACCCCTCTTAAGTCCCCCTTGCTATCCCCAACCCTTGCCTCTACTGCCCACGCGTTCCGGCTGGTTCTGGTAATGTGTGAATTCCCTTAGTTTTCCATTTCTTCCTCTCTATTCTTCATTGGAACAAACAAGCTGCAAGACAGATGAGTATCGCCCACCATCACCCCTACCTGCCAATGCAAAAGTGCTTATTTCTTACTGTAAATCTTAGAAACTTGATTGAATGTGTGAGTGCATCAGTATTGTTTGTATGAGATATATTTTTAAGTAAAAGACATCTATTTTAATCACAACAGCCTCAAATCCTTTACTGGAAACCCTTGGGGGGAACAGGACCTTGGTATAAACTAGCAAGAACCCATTTATAAATTGCCAATTGCTGTAAATAAAGCAATTCGGCTAACACTGGTATGATGTGGTCCATTAAAAGTTGGACTTGACTGTGTGACTGAACAACAACAACAAAGATTCACAGAGGTGTGTCTCTAACTATCCACAGCCTACTAATCCCTCACCCTCTCAGTTTTGTTCTGAGGAACAGCATAAGGCCTGCAGTGTGTTTTGGGAAACAGCAGAAATTCCATCAGAGGAACTGTGTGGTTGGATACATGCCAAAAAGCCCACCACCTTCCAAAATTATGTTGTTTTATCATGTCCTAATAATGGCCATCAGCACCCAAACCTCAGTTGCCAACTGAGACAGTTTATGCATAAATAATCAGAATATAACAAATATGGCTAAAATATTAACTAGGGCAGCTGAATGGAGTCTCCATGGTTGTACAGTAAAACTTAGCGCACCTGATTTTAACACAAAGTGATAGGGAATGGAGAGCCAGTTTGGTGTAGTGGTTAAGTGTGTGGACTCTAATCTGGGAGAACCGGGTTTGATTCCCCACTCCTCCTCCATTTGCACCTGCTGATGTGACCTTGGGTCAGTCACAAGCTCTGGCACAGCTGTTCCTGCAAGAGCAGTTTGTATCAGAGTTCTCTCAGCCCCACCCACCTCACAGGGTGTCTGTTGTGGGGAGGGGAAGGGAAAGAAGTTTGTAAGCTGCTCTGAGACTCCAAGTGAAGGGTGGGGTATAAATCCAATCTCTTCTTCTTCTTCTCCTGTGCATTGGTAGAACACCACCCCAAAAAGAATCAAGATACAACTGTAAAAAATGGCTGTTTTGTGGTATTTTATGCACACAATGGAAACACAAAAGTAAAGAAAACATTTTTAAAGTCCTTGATGAAATCATATGCATGTCATGAAAATATCAAGTTTGCTTTTTAACAGTGTTTCATCAACATACACATTCCTAATGCATCAGTTCTATTATGGAAACAAGACCAGTGAATTCAAAACTCCAAAATCTGCAAAAGAATGGTATCAGGAAGATTTTGAAATCAATCCCCAAATTATACAAATATGATGAAATAAAAGTATCATAAGCTGTGATCATATGCACAATTAGACCCGACATAGGCGTGAATGCTGGGTGGATTTAAAGGACAGAATCAGACAACAATATCTGGGAAGCACCCCACAGCCATCAGCAACCCATTCTGCTCTGTCACAGAAGTGGAATTAAAAGACACCAGGGAAAATCCAGTAGTAAGTGGGTTGCAATGGGCCATGGACAGACTTCCCCCTGTCTGATCACTCCAGCATGCTTTCATGCCATTGGGATGGTCTGATCAGGCCATCCCGACTCTATGTCATTGTTTTTCCCCCCTTCGCTGTATGCACATCATCACAAATGCCATAGGGAGCCCTCAGTGCAGAGGTGTGGCTCATCGATTCCTTGTTTAAGCGCATGGGAAACAAATAGCACACAAAAAAACCCAGACTCACCTGCCGTCGCGTCTGATCACACACTGATGGGGTGCACCCACAGCTTCAAAGGGAGGTGTGATCGTGCAACTGTGGGTCCATTTCCTCCGAAGAAAATAGCCTCACTCCCCCCCTCCCGTTTTATCTGGCACGTGTGACCACACCCATAATATAGTATCATCTCAAAAGCAATCTGAAATCAGGACGGCTCAATGGTAGAACATCTGCTTGGCATACAGGATGCCCCAGGCTCAATCTTCTGCATCTCCATTTATGGATCAGGTAGTAGGTGATGTGAAAGACCTCTGCCTGAAACCCTGGAGAGCCACTGCCAGTCTGAGTAGACAATACTGATTTTGATGGATAAAGGGTCTGATTCAGTATAGGGCAGTTTCATGTGTTCATGTGTGAAATTAAACAAATAAAATCTACAGGATTAAACAAAGAAAATCTACAGAAATTAAACAAATAAAATCTACAGGATTGTACAAGGAGTAATTTTAGGGCTTCCACTTGTGCAAGGATGGTTCTGGGCACAGACATCTTCCAAGGAATATAACCTTCTGGTTGGCCACAATGGTTGATGAGCAGGTTGTGCTCTGCATGGGGCAAATTTCTTTTTATGTTCATTTATAATTTGGCAGCCGCTTCAGTCTCCTTTTTTGTTGTTGATTTTGTTTATATTCTCTATCAATTTTCTACTTTTATATGAAAATTATACATATATCATTTATCTGTATAGAATGCACAGGAGAATTTTGAAATCAATCCCCAAATCATATCAATACAATGAAATAAAAATATCATAATATAATATCATCTCAAATAATCCTGCTTTATTGATGCATAAATAATGATGAAAAATAAATATGTTTCATAGGGAAAAAAACAGTGTGATTGAGAAAACAGAAAATGAATTTGTTTCACTTTGATAGGAAACAAAGACTGATTCCCCACAAGCAGCTGTGCCGCCCTTGATCTTCCCTTCCCCCGTGGTATTTGTCAATTTCCCACTACTTGCTGCACGGCCACATTTTGACCCTCAGCATCCCCCAATTTTCCCCACATCTTCTCAATTTCAAAAAACAAGGATCAAGAAGACACAGGGGAAATCGGGGGATGCTGCGGGTCAAAATGCGGCCGTGCAGCAAGTAGTGAGAAATTGATTAATACAACTGGGGGAAAGGGAAGAGCGAGGGCGGTGCAGCTGCTTGTGGGAAATAGATCAAAATCAGAACAAGGATTTCCATGGGATGAAGCACTCAAGATCAGTGGTCACACAGGCCTGACCTCAAATCATCTCCCAAGTTTAGAATTATGCTCTTTCACAAATATAGTGATGTCTACAGCAATGCTTTCTGATTATGTTTTGCACCAATTCCAACAACTTAATAAACTTCCTTTTAAAAAGAAGAGCAAAATGGAGAAATTGATTAGAATTTAAGAGCAATAATCTTTTTATGAGCCCAAAGACTTCCTTTTCCAAATAAATCAATTAGAGGTGAACTCCCTTCAATCTTGTGCTTAGCAACAATAAGCATTGGTTAGGACAATAGCCAAATAAAGAGGCCTTGTGACTCTTGTAAATATTTATGAATCTGAGAAGCATAACAGAGGGCCTATGAATGATCAAAGTCACTAGGGATTTAATTATTAACTTTAGTCAAATATTTGGTATCTGTGAGGCTACCCTTGGCACTGAGAAGTACTGACACTGCTAGCCAGGTTAGTCAAGCAGAAGACAGGAAGTTCAATCCACAGGTTGGTGCATCTAGTTGGTATCCTATCTCCTCCTAATAAAGAAAAGCTTTTAAAAAAAAGACACAATAGAGAGAATAAGCATGCTACATGCTGACAACAGCCTCAACTGTCTCCAGGAATTTCCCAATCCAGAATTGGCATCCCTAATTCACTAATGGTCAGTATAAGACAGTTTCATGGGTTGCTCTACTGCTTAAAGTCGTAAGGAGGCATGTACAGAGATTAGCCCATCCAGGCCAGTCCAGGGACGGGAGGGAATCCTGTACTTTTCAGTATATTAAACAACAAACAACGAGACTGATCAAGAGAGAGATCTTGGAGTTGTAGTAGATAACTCACTGAGAATGTCGAGACAGTGTGTCACTGCAATAAAGAAGGCAAATGCTATGCTGGGCATTATTAGGAAGGATACTGAAAACAGATCAGCCAGTATCATAATGCCCCTATATAAATCAATGGTGCGACCTCATTTGGAATACTGTGTGCAATTCTGGTCACCACCAATGTTCCCTCTAAGCTGTGGAGTCTTGTGAGTTACTGGCATTAAAGTTGTGAGCGAGTGATTTGGCAACTGCATAAATTAGTTTGCTTTGGAACCATCCTTCCTGAGCTAAGACAAAAATGTGTGAGCCGGAGGCTAAAAAACTGTGAGGTAGCTCACACTAACTCAGCTTAGAGGGAACACTGGTCACCACACCTTAAAAAGGATATTATAGCTTTGG